>NW_025050072.1:0-13599 GCF_019279795.1 Protopterus annectens
AGTAGGACTTCCATAGGTTAGTACTAGACTAACTGCCTTAAGCCTAAAATTACCCCTTATGAGACTTGAACCCTGGACCTTGTGTTTAAGGAAAACACCTTAACCTTTAGGCCAAACCCAGCATGAAGCATGAAGTTGGCTTGGAAAAATATGGGTTTCCAAAACAATGGGATATCAACTTAATATGGGGATACCAATGAGACATATTTTATCTTTTTTGCAACATTTTTTTCCTTCTGTTATAGTTTGTTTAGGGCCCACCGATTGGCTTCCTTTTTAGAGGATACATCTTGGTCTTTTTTGGGATAGCATGATCCATGCACTCAAGTTTATAGAGTGCATCTTTGGGGATTCAGCAGTTGTAACTGTATTGTCCATCTGCGGGGGTGTCATAAATTCCCACTTCTGTCTTAAGAAGCGTTGGCTTTGGAAAATTTTTTACCATGATTTTCTTAATGGGGGTATGTGGATATCTAGGGTGATTAGCGGGTGGATCTGACCAAAAAGGGTTTACTTAAAGTGGGGAAACCCCGTACTCATGTGGTAATAAATGGTCTATGATATTGTTGTCCCTGGTGGGGATGTGGATAAGTTGACCCGGGGCTTTGGGAAATTTTATGTTCCAAAAGAGGGGTGAAGGAGTTGGTACGTAGTTTTCCCAGTTAATGGGGGGTGTTGAAATCTCCCATTATTAGGGTTTTTGGTTAAACCCCAAATATTTTCCAGTATATCAAAAAAAGGGGAGTAATCATACATGGTGAGATCTGTAAAGCTACAATTTGGATTGCAGGTTTCCCCATAGTTAGTTACATGGAAAACGGATGTTTTTAGCAACTAGCCTGGAGGTGTGGACATCCTTAATGAATATGGACACACCTCCCCCTTTGTTCAGCAGCTTATGGCTGGTGTGGTATGATTTTAGCCGGGTTTGCATGTTCTGACCCCTGAACCAGGTCGCCCGGGACAGATATTGATTTTTTCCCATTTTAAGGAGTGCCTAGGAGTCATTTTGAGGTGTAAACTCTAGCATTGAGTAGCATTACCCTCATTTTTTGATTGACTGTTCCTGTTATGGGGGGAATTTGTCATTTGAACCTTGCCAAAAAGTCACTATGCGGCATCAGTGCCTTAGCCACTATCTGGAATAAGGGGGTGACAGGTGCAGGCCATCTCGACAAAGCCATGGTCTGTCGACCATGTCATGCCAGGCAGAAAGTTACTGGACCCCCTTAGAATGAGACCAGAAAGTTAGGCAATTGTTGTAGTCAATCATTTTGCCCTTTTTTCGGTATAATCCGGGTGATGGCAGGATGCTCCTCAGGGCTGGGTCATCCCTGCCTGGGCTACAAGATCAAAATCTTCCATGTCTTTTCTGTAGTCCAGGGGGTCCATCTCAGGTTTAAACCAACATGGACAATGACAGTCATATTTATACTTATTGTGGAGTGACCTGAGTCGTGGGTTATGTGATCCTGGCACCTGACAGGCAGCCAGAAACCCTTTCCCCTTGTTTAGCCGGGTTTTAGTTTGCCTGACTATAGAGTCACCTTGACTTGTGGTACATTTTTTTTTAGGGGCTGTGGTTGAGTGGCACACTGAGTCTGTGAGCTATGTGTCATTTGGGTTGTGTTGGGGGTGGAAGTTGCTTGCATTTCTGCTTTGGGGGTCTCTGTTGTTGAGGAGATTATTATTAGAGCCTCCAAAATGTTTTTTTCTATGTGGGATTTTGGTGGTGTGGTTTTGTGGGACTATGGGGAAGTGTGATGGGTGCAAGTTTTTAAACTCTCCTCTTGACTGTCAAGTTCAGTCTTTTTTGGGGGCTTTACCCCCAGTTTGGCTGATAATGCATCCCCACATTTGTGGTGTTGGGTGGTAGGAAAGGGGGTTGTCTGTGTACATGAGGAATTGCTACATCCCCCCAAGATGCCCAGATTCATCTGACGGGGAGAACACTGAACTGACCCTTAGACATGCCTAAATACCTAATTTCCTCTAGCAAGTGAAAAGTGAGTATATAAATGTTTTCTCAAAACAAGTGGGGAAAAGAAGTAAAAAAACTGTTTTCCTCTAGGTAAGAGGAAGGTTGAGTGCTGTAATAATTTGTAGCTTATTTAGTGCTACAACAAGTTCTGACAAGTGCTGAGACAATAAGCAAATTCAAGTGTTAAAACTAAGAATCTGTAACTGGATCTTTGGTAGATATACCTAGTGCTTACCCTCCCACTGATAAGCTATAATTTCCCAACACAAAAAGGCTTGGGGTCAGGGTTTAAAACAGTCCTGGATACAAAATCTGTATCTGGACTAGACTGTTGAAAAGGTAAAAAAGTCAAATGTGGGCTTTTAAACCAAAAATTGAAAGAGTTTTAAAACTCCCCAAAATGGTTAACTACAATTTCGGGGCCCAGTTTTTTGATAGATAGGTACCTAGGACCACTTCCATTGATAAGCTAAAAGGTTTCCCCTCCATCAAAAAAAATTGGGGGGCTCAGAGGCTTTCAAACAGTCATGGATATAGCAAATCTGCATCTGGACTAGATTAGTTACAAAAAAGGGTTTAAAAAAGGGTAAACACAGGTTTTAAACTAGAAAGTTGAAAGAGATGGAAAAACTGCCACAGCCAAAAAACTACAATTTCGGGGCCCAAAAATTTTTTGGGGTGTAAGCTACCTGGCTTCCCACTACTGATCTAAGGCTTCCTAGCACAGAAAGGCACTCAGAAGCACAAGCAGTTCTGGTAACAGCAAATCTGTATCTGGACTAGACTAGTTACAGGAAAGGCAAAAACCCTTAAATTTGTTTTGGAAAGTGGAAATGGAAATGGAAAAGAAGAAAATTTTAAAATTGGACCTAAGCGGATTCCCCTTTTCAAATGTTCTCTCTGTATTATGGGGAAGCTGGTGACACTGACGGGAATAGAGCTGGTATGAGCTGAACAGATCTGGTAATTTGAAGTAAATATGATCTCACTGTACTGGTTGGTGAGCAAATGATAGACCTAAGAGTGTTCAAACACAAATTTACAGGAGAGGTGGGCAATTAAAGCCAAAAATTAATACCCGAACAAATAAAAAATTTAGAGACAGAGAAACCCTTCTATGAAACAATTAAAAAGAAAAATAAATAACTACAGAGACATGAAAAAATTTGAACAATTAAATAGAAGAAAAATGAAATGCAGTCAATCTTTAACACAAATTTGCTTAACTCAGCTTTAAAGCAGTTGATTGTAGGTATGTAGCAGAAGCCAAACAACTCAGGTATTCAGCAGTTAAATTCAAAAATATATGACTCCAAAAAAGAGAAACCTCTGACTAAGAGTTTAACACAATATCAATGAAGTGAAAACAATCCCCCCAATTTTAAAACAGGAGAGACCACAGTATTCTGTGAAACAATTGAAAATAAATAACTACAGAGACACAGACAAAATATTCAATAAAACAATTAAATAGACAGAAAATGAAATTAGTACAATCTTTAACACTGTAAGTTTGCTTAACTCAGCTAGTAATGCAGTTGTTTTAGGTATGTAGCAAACCAAACAATGGTATTCAGATAATAAATTAAAAATATATGACTCACTTATAAATACAGAGAAACCATCTAGGCTAAGGAACACTGAATATCAATGAAGTGAAAACAAAAGACTAATTTAGAGACAAAGAGACCACAGTATTCTGTGAAACAATTAAAAGAAAAAAAATAACTAAAAACAGACAAAATATTCAATAAAAAAATTAAATAGACAGAAAAAAGAAATTCAGTACAATCTTTAACACTGTAAGGATTTCTCAGCTAGTAATGCAGTTGATTTAGGTATGTGGAAGCCAAACAACTTTTCCCGTAAATATATATATATATATATATATATATATATATATATATATATATATATATATATATATATATAAAATATATATATATTATATATATATATATATATATAAAAACACACACACACACACACACACACACACACACACAAATAGATCTTTTATGACCAAAATATAACACAATATATAAAATCTATAAATATATGTGTTTTAATGTATACATATATATATATATATATATATATATATATATATATATATATATATATATATATATTTTTTTATTTTTAAACATTTTTTATATTTCCCAGATTTTCACACCTATTTATCTGATATGTGTTTTTTAGATAACAACATACTTAAATTTAAACTAATATCATAAAAGTACTACACAATTGTAGAAGTCAAAGCAGTTGTTCAATACTATTCAGTATGTGTACTGACAGATATATTGAAAAAAACAATTTTACAGCTTTATGGCTTAGTGGTTAACTGCTGTGACTTTGTGCAGGGGCCCGGGTTCAAGACCTGCAAGGGCTGTTATTTTTTGCTAGGGAGAACAAGGACTGTTGGATACAGAGTGGTTAAGGCAGTTTTGAGCAGCTTTAAGCATGTTTGTGGGTTTGCATGCGTGGCTAACATACGTTAAATGTATAGGCCACACCATTTCATCTTGCTTACCAGTGCCCAAAACTGCTTAGCATTTATTTGCAAAATGCTGAAACCTGCTAAGCATGGCTCAGCCCTGGTAACCAGTGATCACATTCCAGTCTGATAAAATCGCAGGAAATAACATCTTTAATAAGTGTCTTTATTTCCATGTACATAACATGTGTCTATGTGCTACTGTAGCAAGGGGTGTGAGTCTACTGTCAAGGGGTGTGACACCTGAGTATATATGGCTTGTACAACAGTCTTTTCCATTTCAATGTGTTTAAAACATGGGTAGTATCCCAGGTTATATGCAGTCACACTGGCATTGTGTATCATTATGTTACTACTGTTGACAGTGCTTTCCCAAATAAGAGTAGATTGCAGATTGTAGTACTGGAACCCAAAAACCCCCGCATGCAAAGATGGACCTTTCCCCAGTCATGTTCTTGGTGTGTGAGCTTGTGTCATTAAATATTTCCTACTGGATATTGATCTGACATGTGGATATTAACTGTAGACTACTGTGTATAGGACATGTCATTGAGGGGTGCTGTCATGTAGTAATGGCATACCTATCAGTGTCAGAAACTTTTGTCAACACATTCATCCTAATGCATAACCAGTTGGCTAGCTGAGTCTGTCTGTCCTCTGTACAGATGTGCAGATGTCAGGTATCCATCTTGGCTGTTACAGGCAATCTAAGTGACACTGACATGTCTGCCCCGCTGTGTTATGAATGCCACAGCTAGGAATCCCCCCCCTGTATGCACCACATGCCATGGATACCTCAACTACACTACCACAGTCAACAGAACATCTTGGGTACAGTCTCCAAGACAGACACTGACCATGTTATGTAATAAAGTTGCATACATGTCAATGGGGACCTCACTGGCCCTCTGGAGGCAACCAGATGATTGGATGTTGCATTTAACTCTCACCCTGAGGATCACTCAGTATCAGTTGATAGATGGCCTGTGGCAAATGGCAGGTGGGATGATACCACTGTTTCCCCACTCTTCCCATCTCTCCCTGGAAAATCCTGGTAAAACCTATGAACACCCGCACCTATGGACCCCAGTACTGACAAATGTGTCAGTGTGCATTACTGAGAATAACAGTGTCTTTTGTTTGTAAACCTGTAGTTGATAATACCCTGAGGCCCCTTTACCCACCCCCATTGTCATAGTTAGATATGGCTGCTTGTAACATTACATGTACCCTTTTTACACTCTTCACCCTAGGGGTTTCCTTTTTTGATTCTTTGAAAAATTTAAAATTAATGGAGTAAGCATTCTTTTGGCCCGTTTTTTGAGGTTTTAGGTTTGTTTATTTGTTTTGGGCCACTTTTTACCTGAAAAAAACCCACGTTTTACTAGCACAGATCCTGTGGTGGCCACAAAATCCAGGCTTCAGACTAAAAAAAATTTACCTGTTTTATAGTGGTTTTACTTCTAATTATTCAATGTATTTCCCGCTTTGATCATTGTTTTGTTTTCTGCAAATTTTGTTTTGCACTTGAATTCTCATTTGTTACTTTTAAAATCTGTAATTTTAAAATTTTTTCTGTATGATCCCTTTATACTTTTTAAGTTACTGTTTGTTTTTTGTTTCTGAAAAAAATATATATATTCTTGTTTTGCCCACTGAGCTAGGTTAGTTTTAGAGTTGCTGATCCCTGGCCTTTTTTTCAGTTCCTGTTTCTGATTCTTTTCCTTATTTTGGAAGGAGGAAGTTCTCTTGCTTACCAGTGGGAGTGGGAAGCATTGAGCTGCCTGTTGGTCCAGTTCTGTGAGGTTTCAGCCATAACTGAGTCTATTGGTTTTCAGTTCAGCTTTTCTGATATAAAACAGCTAAGCTTTTCCAGCTTGTACCACTCAGCACAGATCTGTGGTGGCAGCAGATAATCCAGGCTTCAGAGAGCTGCGACTTTACCTGATTTAAGTATATTTTTGTGGCTTTCACTTCTAATTACCTAGCATTGTATTGCCTGCTTTGATACATTGTATTGGTTTTCTGCATTTATTCTGTTATTGCACTTGAATTCTCATTTTGTTACTTTTAAAATCTGTAATTGTTGAAATTGTTTCGAGGCTGTGATAGCATTTATAGCATTATATGTCTACTGTATCTGTTTCTGCTTGTTTCTGAAAAAAAAATCTCTTGTTTCCTTATGAGCTAGAGTAGTCCAGTTTCAGGTTGCTGATCCCTGGACTTTGTTTAGTTCCTGTTACTGATTCTTTGCCTAATTTAAGTAGGAAGTTCCTTGCTTACAGTGGAGTGAAACATTGAGCTGCCTGTTGGTCCAGTTTTGTAAGGTTCAGCCAGTAACTTGTAGTCTATTGGTGTTTGGCCATTTCCCTGCTTTTCAGCCCTGATATAAAACATGCAAAAAGCATTTTCCATCTTGTACCACTCCAATCCTCGGTGGGAGAGTAATCCAGGCTTAGAAGCTAAAAGCACTTTACCTGATTTAAGTATATTTTGTGGCTTTCACTCATTACCTAGCGACTGTATTTCCTGCTTGCTGATACATTGTATTTGTTTTCTGCATTTATTCTGTTATTGCCTTGAATTCTCATTTTGTTACTTTTAAAATCTGTAATTGTTGCAAATTGTTTCTGTAGGCTTTGATAGCCGATTTATAGCATTATAAGTGTCTTGTATCTGTTTCTGCTTGTTTCTGAAAAAAAAAAAAATCTTGTTTTCTTACTGAGCTAGAGTAGCCCAGTTTCAGGTTGCTGATCCCTGGACTTTGTTTGCAGTTCCTGTACTGATTCTTTGCCTAATTTAAGTAGGTTCCTTGCTTACCAGTGGCATTGAGCTGCCTGTTGGTCCAGTTTGTGGGGTTTCCAGTAACTTGTAGTCTTTGGTATTTTTGGGCCAGTTCAGCTTTTTCAACCCTGATATAAAACACCGCATTGCTGTTTTAAGCACTGTTGCACACAAGAGCAGCGGTTAAATGGTTAAACTATTGGCCATAAATTACACTCTTCAAATTTTCCTTAAAACTACCTTCCTTAGCTGTACTGCTGATCTAACCAGCTTCCTATAACTAAAAGGTTCATCTCACTTGATTAGTAGACTATTCATCTGTCTAGCACTTACTCCTACAGTACTTGCATTGAAAAGCACTTTGTATAGATAGTACACCAGCCTAAAACCACTTAGTCCTTTGAAAGTCTTTTATCTACTACTTTAGTATGTCGAGGATCAGTTGCTAGTGTCCTCTTGCTCAACTGGTAAACCCGGGGGAATATTGAGGCAATGTTACAATTGCCTCATGTACTAACAATCCTCTCCTTCTCCCACAAAACACAAATACATGCAGAGATGCAACTATAGGCCAAACTGGAGGCTGAGCTCTCTCAACATAGGACTAGCAAGACCAGACAGGAGGAGAAGAACCACACAATACATACCCAGTCAAAATAGTACCATCACAACAAATCATACACTAATCACACAAAGACATGTGAGGCTCTGATAAAAATCTACCAAAAGCAGAGGCCACCAAAGCAGACACCCAAACAACTACCACCTCAGGACCCAACACATGCAACAATAGACCACACAGTCAGAGTGACAAACAGTCACAGCCCTTAAGGCCAAACACAATGCCAGACACACTTGTCATGGTCTCCATAGTCAGACACACTGGCTGTCCCAGACTGAGTAAGGAGAAGGTCACAGTAAGCTGCCTGGCTAGAATCCGCCACATATGCAAGCACTCAGGTCTCTAAACAGCAGGTACAAGTACTCAGTCATTGTCCATGCTGGTGTAAACGACCTGAGACTATCCTTGGACTACATAAAGGGACATCGAGAGTCTCTGATTATGTAGCCCAGGCAGGTATGACCCTGACCTTGAGCAGTATCCTACCTTCACCTAGAATGACACCACAATACAGTGATAAGATGATCAGCTTTAATAATTGGCTTAAATTCTGGTGTCATTCAAGGGGTCAATGTCTGTCTGCCTGGGATGACATGCTGGACAAGATGCTGTTCACAAGGGGCTTGCACCTTTCACTCCTGGGCTTGGATATTGGCAAAGGTTTGCCAATAGTGCCTTTTAGGCAAGGCTCAAATTCTAAACCTACCATAGAACACCAAAAAAAAAAACTAAGGGCTGCTAAAGCAGAAGTCTCAATCTCAAAGATGAGGCCCTTCTCAATATGGGGAAAATCGATGTCTGTGCCGTGTCAGAAACCTGGTTCAAGGCTTGAGAGCACCCAGCACTAACAGGTTTTCTCATATCATGTAGCCCAAAATGATAACACCAGAAAAGGGGTGTCCATATTTATAAAAGGGCACCCACACCTCAAGGTTGGGGGCAATGCCTGATGATGGAGACACATCCAGGTGCAATTAACCATAAACAAGACTGCTCACAATTTTGTAACTATTTACAGGCCACCCTCTCAAACTCAAGGCCTCACATGGCCCTACCTGTAGAAAGCATTGGAGGATAAATGTATCTCAAAACACCATCCACTTTTGGTGACTTTTTAACTACCCCTATATAGACTGGGAACACTACTCAAGCCCAAACACTCTAACCAAAGATTCCTGGAGTTCATAACTCAAATGCCATGCAGAACAACTGAATACCCATCCCACAAGGAAAACATACTTGATCTCATCATCACGAACGCAGGATCAAAGATGTTCAACACGGAAGTATACCCCTCACTGGTGAGATCGGATCGCCGACTAATCTGGCTGGGGTCTCATCCGCCCCCACCTGGGAAACAAAAAGACCTGGTGAAACTTCTCAAGCCGGGTTCACACTTCTAAAGCTGGCGTCTCTTTAGGCCCTAGGGACAGTGGTAAACATTACTCAAACCGCTGAATCACTTACAAATGCCTTCTACCAGCACCTACAGGACTGCATGGATCAAGGCAATCCCAAACAAACTAAGACTTTCTGTACTGCGAGTGGCGTCCAGTCTGGACCCCAGCCACTTAAACAAGCTCTACAACAAAGGAGGAAGCTACAAAGATAGAGCAAAATCCTGAAAGGTAAGACACCTTTGATCATCATAAGTAAAAACTAAGAGCTCTCATAAAATCATCCAAGGCAAATTTTGAGAAAAATGAGGACTCAAAAGACAATCATAAGGTCTTAGCTATGTTAGAAACCTGAGGAAACTCCCAGATATGCTCAGAATTAGTTAAAAATAATGTAAAATTACTGAACCTTTAAAATTGCAAACATACTGGCTGACAGGTTCAGTGCAAACTTCTCTAAAAGGAGATATCTATACCAGAGGATTGTAGCCCCAAACATCTGCCAGGTGAGAACTGCTACTAAGGCAAAAACACAGCATCCATGGGACTGGATGGTGTGCTGTGCTTCATGAACTCAACGAGGAATTAAACCCACAATTAGGACAGCTGTTTAATCTTAGCCTCACCTCAGGATATCAAGGAGTGGCGCGCACTGTGGTCCCACTTCAATGCCTCCACCGACCCTGGAAATTGCCCATTAGCTTGACAAGCCTTATCTGCAAAGTCATGGAGAGGATCATAATGGAACTCATAAATAAAGACATAGGGAACTTGCAGACTTTGGATCCAACCCAGTTTGGCTTTGTCAAAGTAGATCCTGCTCTTTAAAATTGGTTGACTTTTGACAGTCACCAAGGCCATTGATGAGGAAAGGCAGTCCATAGCCTACCTCGACCTGGCAAAGGCCTTGACACAATACCCCACTCAGGTATCATGAAAAACTCATCAGCTTGAATGTAAACCCATACATCACAAGATGGGTTGCAAACTGGCTAAGTGACAGAACCCACAGGGTCAGAGTTGCTGGAGCCATGTCAGACTCAAAGCCTGTCACTAGTGGTGTCCCACAGGCTCAGTCCTGGGTCCTCTTGTTCAGCATCTACTTTTCTGAAGTACAAGCAAACACAGGAGGTTATGGCTGACAAAGTTTGCAGATGACTGCAAACTGCCATATAACACATCTGACACAGATATCCTTCAGAAGGGCCTCACAGAAATGGATAACTGGTGCCAGAGCCATGGCGTTAACGCCAAAAATGCATAGTCATACCTTTGAAAAACAAGGTTACTAGCTACCATATAGGTGGCAATCCACTGAGCACAGAAGAAGTCATCGGGGATCTGGGGACCCAAGTTGACAGTAGTCTTTGTTTGACACTCATGTTGCTAAAGTAGTTAGGAAAACCTTCTATATTGCCCACCTGATCATAAAGGATTCACATCTAGATCAAGGAGGTCATTCCCTGTACTCATCACTCATTAGACCTATGATTGAGTACAATGCCCTGTTGGAATGTATCTGACCCGACACCTGCTGCAGCAAAAAAGTTCTTCACCAAAAGGATAAAGGGTCTCAAAAATATGTCTTATGCTGCCCTACTGAAAGAACTCCAGCCCATTTAGTCTCATACGTTGCTCAGAGGTGACCTGTGCCTGACATATAAGGCCATGTCAACCCGATTTGATGAATATGCTTCACCTCAAAAATCTAGATCCCTCAGAACCACAAGGGAGACTTAAATCAACACGGTTATAAATAGAACTGCTGGAGGGACAGATTCATCAAGAGACTCTATGCTGGAATAAAATCCCACATGAGGCAGAGCACCTATGGCCTTTTCAAGAGGAATCTTGACCAATGGATGGGAGATCAGATATACCCCGGGATTACTTCAGTGTCACTGCTGACAGAGGCACAGCAAAAAAATAGCATAGTTTTATTCAAAATAAATGGCGAAAGCCACAAACTAATATGCCTTGGGCAGATAGCCTAGTATGAACCTATGAACCTATGAACACTGTTGTACAAATGGGTAGATAGGCATGGGTTACCCTCTAAGTCCTGGCAAGTATGTGTATGTGTACAAGTGTGTATCTTTTTAGGATACAGCATTCTGAGGCCACATTCTCCTAATTCAATACAGCTTGCCACACATCATAAGGGATAGTGATGTTGTTGACCATAGGAGAGCCGTGACAAAGCATCACCCTGCTATCCCTCTGGCATGTGCAATAGATGCATATCCATGTTGTAGCACTCTTGAGATAGACAAGGGGTCGTATTGCAGTCCTAGTCAATGTATGATGGTGGGTATGTCAGAGTATTATCATGGGTTTCAGTGAGTACAATATCCAATGTGGGGTGTGGGTGCTGGGTATACTGTCTCTTCACCATGGTACCCCCAGTACATGTCTCAAGGTCCACTGTATGGGGACCACTGTCACCATCAACCATACAGGTAAATGATTACACTATCCAGCCCAATGATGCATGGGCTTTGTGCATCTTATCTGTAACAGAATGGACACATTGACAAGGTAGTTAGCACTGATAAACCCAGGTCCCTCAAATGTGTGTATGACTGTTATATGTTTGTCAATGTGTATATGACAGTATGTCACACTATGTATTGTTCATAAACAACCAGTACATCCCCATATCATACTTAAAAGGCCTGATGATTTTATTCATAACATGTAACCGGGGCACCCTCTAAATGTGTGGTGGGGAATTAACCCACATTAGAAAACAAGTACCTAGGTAGGGTTCTAGCCCCAGTGTTGCCAATTAAGAGGTTTTTGTTTTATGTGAAGGATCTATTTTTATTTTGCAGAATATACATATCCCAGGAGGTCATCTGTCTGAGAACTGACTGCAAATGCAAACTTTAAAGGTATCATCTTGTGGAAATTCATTTCATCAAAACTAGTAGTAGATTTTAAAGCCCTTTCCCCCACTTATTTTGTACAAAAAACGGGGGTTGGTATATATAGGGGGTGTGGACCTTTGGACACAGCCACAATCATTAATTTTGTTGAGTGTATTTCCCCACTTAGTTGGCAATACTGTACAGTTATGTTAACAGGTTAAGTAGTTGTCAATCACACTATCTGGTTCTAAAACCCCCACCTAAAGGGGACTGTGCCCCCACACCCACCCTATGTTTAAAATTGAATTGGGGGACATATACCCTCAGTACCATTCAATGACATTTAAAATAGCAGACTGATTATTTCCCCAAAGTGATGTTGTTTTCTGTCTTGGTGGAATTACATAGGCTAAAATGGGGTTTCCCTTTCAAAAGTACATCCATCATTTGTATTCTCTGTGTATATCAAACCCAAAGCCTGTGTGTGTGTGTGTGTGTGTGTGTGTGTGTGTGTGTGTGTGTGTGTGTGTGTGTGTGTGTGTGTGTGTGTGTGTGTGTTATAAAAAACATGTGATTAAACCCGACTTACCATTGTCCCCAGAAGGGGCTTCACCATGCCCCCTTTTACACCCCCTCAGACCTATCAGGGATGTGGCATGCAGTAACTGTTATACAGACCTGTGACTTTTTCAGCTACCCCGGATATGGCCCGTGGGGGTCACCACAATGCCATACCCTTTGGGCAAATGAAAATCCTGCTGATACACAAACCCCCAAAAAAAGGAAAAATTATGGAGACCACAATCACTCAGTGTTAATAACAGCTATAATGCATCATCTGGCTAAACCACATTAAACATTAAACTTTTTTTAAAAGTTAAAAAGCATTACATTGGTACACCATGTAGTCACCCCATCAGAACCATATTAGCCTTCCCCCATTGATGTTATGGATGAAGGGGTGTGGCACATGTATCATCATATGCCCGGTGTTTGTGGGTTTTTGGGCCCTTCATTTGAAATCATTTTATGTGATTTTTTATTTTGGGGTCAGATGTGGTGTGTGTTGGGATGGGGGTTTATGTTTTTGTGTGTGTGTGTGTGTGTGTGTGTGTGTGTGTGTGTGTGTGTGTGTGTGTGTGTGTGTATGTGTGTATGCATACATTTCTCCCTGTCTCCCATACAGGGGTTTGTTGGACAGCTGCAGAAAACCGGCAGGGTGTGCAGTTCACTGTCTCCAGCCATGGACATGAGAACTTTTTCCCCGGGTTTTACCACCAGGTACAAGAGTATTCTCTCCTGATGATGACATATGTCCACTGGATCCAGTCCCTTTGGGACCAGCAGGGGCCCCGGCATTTGGGCCTGCTATGTTTGGGACAGCACCCCCCCCTGCCAAAGGGGTTTTTTTTCCCCTTTTTTTGGGGTTCCTTTTCCACCCCACC
>NW_025050073.1:0-13940 GCF_019279795.1 Protopterus annectens
AAAATGCCATAAAAAACTTTTAAAAAAAAAAGAATCAGGAAAATGTATATGCCCCTACTTCATACATTATCTATAGAATGAATGACAGGTGATGTAGCCCCAGAGCATCCATGCTGCAAAGCTGCAGAGTTTGCATTAAGTTTTTGTTAAGCTTTTGTACTGTGTACTACTTTGTGTTGCAACTGCTCATTAATTCCACCATTCAACAGTAGCAATAATGTAAACTGCAGCTGTACAATAAAAAATACTCCCTAGAAAATGTTATGACAATAAGTGTTAGAAGAGCATATATTATGACAAAGCAAGAAATGATTACTCTGTACTTGTTACTAAACAAGGAATACTTATTGTATAGCAATTCTACAGAAATAGTCTGTTTTAAATAACTTGTAATAGTTGCATGACCAACTTAGGACATTGCATGACCATTTAGGACAATAAATGTATATCTAAAGAGGCAGGACTACATTTGTCAAGAACTGTATAAAAAAACAAAATTTACTATTGTATGTTGTCAGTTAATCAGTCAGTCAGTCAGTCAGTGTCAAGTCAGATATTGATTTCGGGTCAGTCTGTTAATCAGCTAAATTAGCTAGTCAAGGAATAATAAAAACTGTACTGACCTGGGATGCCTTGTTTTGCTGATCATTTATTATTCTGTTCTTCTAACTGCCTGTATTTTTCCTCATATAGGTAGGAGTGTGATATCGCTACAAGATATATATATATATATATATATATATATATATATATATATGGTTCCTCAGCCTGAATGCATCGTTACAAGTTCAAACCACATATGGCCGAGACTGTTCAAACTTGTAAAGTTCGATCGACGGAATGGAGATTGCCGCATAGAGAGTAGAAAGGGAAGATTCTATTTCAGCAAATGTGTAGTGCAATCTCGAGTTGCATATTTAAATAAGGGGGTGTGGGTATTGCAGGAGCATAGCCCCCGGCCTATAGATGCCGTTTAGTTTTGTGTGTTTTTTGTTTTATGTGGCTTTTTATTTTCGTGGTTTGAACTTTTACTTAGCTCAACACATGGTCTCTGCCATGTGGTTCAACTTGTAAAGTTCGGATCTACTGAATTCATCGAAGTAGATCTCTATATATATATATATATATATATGTATATGTGTGTGTGTGTGTGTGTGTGTGTGTGTGTGTGTGTGTGTGTGTGTGTGTGTATATATATATATATAAATATATATATATATATATATATATATATATATATATATGTATGTATGGGTCCACTTCAAAATACTGACTTTCAAAATCCCTAAACTCAAAATACTGAGACTGTAATTCTAAAAGCTCAAAATACTGAAAACACACAGGATACCAAATACATTATATTCCATGCTAAGTACATACTGAAACAAATAATGACAAACTATATTATTTTCTCCGCTGGGGCAAGCCACCCTGCACCCCACTCTGGGCTGCACCACTTTTGTTACTTAATATTAACCCCGGTGACCGCACTTGTGTGCAGTGAAGTGCACCGAGTTAATATATTTAAGTAAGATAGTGTGGGGGGCGTAGCCCCCACATGGGGGTGCAGGGGGGCTTGCCCTGCCTATGCCTTGCAGAAGAGTAATATGTTTCGTATGTAGTTCTGATGCAATATAGCTGTGTTGTAATTGTGTTTTTTTCAATATTTTGAATTTCAGTATTTTGAGTTTTAGAGATTTTGGTTCCAGTATTTGAGTTTAGGATTGGAAAGTCAGTATTTTGAAGTAATCATATGTACATATATATTACCGGGTAATTTGTATGATATAGGAACCCGCAGGAAGACAGAGCAAGACAGAGCAGTTGAGGAAGCTAGAGGTTATAAATATAACGTGCGGTCTGAGATGTAGAATACCACTGGGGATGTGGAAGTAAAAATGACATCAGAGTAGAAGTTTTCAAATTAACTCCATTTACAGGAATGTCAAAGAGAACAGATTATAGTGGTTCAGGCAATACATGCAGGAAAGCAGAAGATGAGTTGGTGAAGAAGATTTTTGACAAACAGGTAGAAGGAAAAGGAAATTAGGATGTCTAAAGCAAAAGAGCTGGATGGATTGTGTGAAATAAGACCTGCAAATAAGTCAGACACGCACCGTTGAAGAAGGTAAGAGAGCAGCACTGAATCAAGAGAGGTGGTAACAGTTGATGTCATACCCCAACCTGATGTAGAAAATGAGAATAAGGGGTTGATGAGATGTAGTTATTAAATATATACACACACACATATATTTATACATGCATATACAGTGATATAAAGCTGCCACACCCCTGTTAAAATGCCATGTTTTGTTAGATATAAAATGAGACCACAATAAATCATTTCAAACTTCTTCTGTTAATCTTTTTTAATGTGACCTATAACTGTACACCAATTGAAAAACAAACAAATCTGTTAGGGGAAAAATATAAAAATAAAAAACATACAATACTGGTTGCATAAGTGTACACTTAAATTAATACTCTTTGTTGTGTGTGCACACCCTCTTAAACTAATACATTGGTGAAGCACCTTTTGATTTAATTACAACATACAGTCTTCTTTGGTAGAAGTCTATCAGCATATGATCTTACTTGGCAATATGTACCACTCTTCCTTGCAAAGTGCTCCAAACCCAATGATTGCAAGGGCATCTCTTGTGCACAGTCCTCAGGTCACCCCACAGATTTCTATTGATTTTGTGCCTAGTCGGCCAGGCCATTCCAAACTTTAATTTTCTTCTGGTGAAGCCATTCTTTTGTTGATTTGGATGTATGCTTGGGTCATTGTCGTTGAAAGGTGAAATTCTCTTCATCTTCAGTTTAGCAGGTAACCTGAAGGTTTTAAAAGTGACTGATATTTGGAACTGTTCATAATTCCATCCACCACTAAAGCCCAAGTTCAGGGCTGAAGAAAAAGCAACCTAAAGCATGATACTGTCACCAACAACATGTTTCACCTTGCATGGTGTGTTCTTTTGGTGATGTGTAGTGTTATGGCTTCAAAAGTACCTTGAATTGTGTGTGTTCAACCTGTCATTAGACCATAAATACATTTTCCCACATGCTTTGGGAGACTTGGATGTATTGTTTTGCAAATTTAGGCCAGACCTGATGTTTTTCTGTGAATACAGAGATTGCAGTTACTGATGTAGTACACAACAAGTACTTACTGTAGCCTCTGCAGCTCCTTCAGTGTTGCTGTAGGTCTCTTTGGCAGCCTCTGACCAGTTTTCTTCTTGTCTTTTTCATCACCTTTTGAGGGACATCCAGTTCTTTTGCAACGCCACTGTTGTTCCATATTTTCTCCACTTTTGATGACTGTCTTCACTGTGTTCCATGGTATATCCAATGCTGTGGGAAATGTTTTTGCACCCTTCTCCTGACTGGATACATTTCAACAATGAGATCCCTTGATGCTTTGTAAGCCTCTGCGAACCATGGTTTTGCTGTAGCAGGCAACTGAGCAAATGTCAGAAAAACTTTGGACAGCTGAACTTTATTTGGGGTTAATCAGAGCCCTTAATTGATGGCAGGTGTGTACCCAAGAAGACTAAATTTTGTACTTAAATCAGCAGTTTAACAGTTTATTAGTTTAAGGGTGTGCAACAACAAAAGTATTAGTTTATTGGGATGTGCACCACAACAGTAAGTTAGTATAAGTGTGTACACCTATGCAACCAGTGTATTGTACATTTTTATTTTTTATATTTTTCCCTAACAAATTTGTTTTTCTGAATTGTAGCTAAGAGAAAGTCACATTAAAGGTGGGAAAAGTTCTTTTGAAATGATTTATTGTGGTCTCATTTTTATATCACAAAACCTGCATTTTAATAATAGGTGTGTAAACTTTTTATATCCACTCATATACATATATATATATATATATATATATATATATATATATATATATATATATATATATATATATATATATATATATGTAGTTCTAATGCACTTAATGTCAATATATGGTTCTAATGCACTTAATGTCAAAGTGAAAACATTACCGGATTCATCGGCGCTACACGGAGTCTAAGAGTAGTGTAAGACTCCCATGTAGCCTCGTGATCCAGAACAGCCCAAAGTCTGTAAGAGTTAGTTCAATTGGACGTTCTGCGTTAACGGAGTGGGCGTGGTTGCTAATCAGCCCACCAACCGACAGTAAATGAGGCTGATCAGCTTGCATCCAGGAAGCCCAGAACAGCTCAGGTAAGAGTTGCGGTTAGTTGTGAAAATGTACCTAGTTGACAACTGAGTACGCTTCTGCAACACGCAAATGGAGCCATGTCAGCTCCAAATAAAGGGTGCATATGTCATAGGTAGTATGCCAATGGCCAAATAGGCTATCTCAAGAATGCAACCCCATGCAAAAAAATAAAATCATTTTTTTTTTCGCAATTGCTTCATGTAAACCCAGCTGCTAGCCTCCCACGCAAAACGGCTGCGCTGCATAAAACATGAAAACGAAGGTTTTAAAACCTACAAATGGTGGTGTTATGAATTACATGGAATGTCACGGAGGGATCCAGTATAGAAACCACATGGCCACCTGTAGTGGCTTTCGCCAAGGGGAAGCCAAGTGTAAGTAAGAGATGTAACCAAGCATTAGTAGGCAATCTGATGCAAATTAGGGTAAGGGATACTGAATACCACGTCACATAGCAAATGAGCACAGTCTGGAGTAGTGTAAGAGTTACAGAAGGGGAGAACAGAGTAGAGATATAGGTGACACTTCAGGGGAAGGTTAGAAAGGGTTGTGAACCCATTGGGAGGTAGAGGACATGACAGATGTCAGAGAGACATCAAGGGAGGAGGTGTGCCCTAAGTAAACATGAGAAAGCCAAGAAATGGAAGGTGTACACCGTTGCCTACACCAAAGCTTCTTGCTGGACGTATGCGACGCAGGCCAAGGAAGCGCCGGTAATACGGGTAAAGCGAAGCGTAAGGCAGTGTGCTACGCAAGGCAGTAAAAAGCAAGGCAGGCAGGCAGAGACTACATGTGGGAGCGCGTAGCTGTTTAACACTGTTTGCGCCGGGCGCGCACGCTGCCTAAAACTGAATAAGCAGATTCCTGAACTGTAAGTATGTGTGCGCGTAAGCTACACTGTGAGCCTGTTTCTGCTGGTTGCACAACGGCCCCCACCCCTGAGGAAACAGCAGAGCAGGAAAAGGAAACAACAGATGTACTGCAGTTAGCAGGGAATACTGCTGGAGCTAGCAGGTGAAAACAAATTAGATGCAGGCAGGCAATTACACAGGCAGAATACTCAGGGCCAGCCCAGCACTTAAAACTTGCAAACAGCAGTGCAGAATGTTTCTCTCAAGAGACACTGTAAGACAGGAGTTCAGCGTTATCAGAAGTGAAAACTGAAAAGCTGAACTCAGAGCAGAAATGTTAGGGCTGCCATAGCTGTCATAATGAGACATAGGCTTACTCTGCTGAGGGTGGTGACAATGCAGATGGTGCCAGACAACCCGCAGTGAGGGAGAGACGGAGAAGAGTGTGTACAGGCCCAGGGTCACCTACCAAGGGTTACATGAGCTGGAGATAGTAGAGCCGCTTACAGAGTGACAGAGACCTCCTGCAGCAATAGTGGGAGCTGTGCAGGCCACGCCACACACAGAACCAACAGAGGGGAACCCATCCCAAGTGGGAAACCAAGGTATGTGTTGGCCTAAGAATACTGCGCCAACAGGTACCTTCCAGAGACCAACTGGCGATATGATGGGGATATCACAGGCATCGCTTCCAGGGTACTGCACCAGTTCCTGGATGCCAGTCAGCATTACGTCGGTGATCATGGTTTCCCCAATGCCCGTGAGGCTACAAAGCAAATATGCGCCTCTTCCAGCAAATAGCGAATACCCTGAGGTACTGGGTGCCATAGACTGCACGACATAATGACAAGCACCAGCAGAGAGCTGCAGGCCTACATAAAACCGCAAGGGCCCCTCCATCAACTGCCAGGTCGTGTGATGCCCAGGGCATGAATGTGTGCCGCTGTCCTGGGAGTCACCACGATTCCCACATCTGGCATCTGACGAAGCTGTACCTGTGACATTTGCCAATGGCTTACATCCCACATCGACAATCTAGTGGGGATGCTGATGCACTGGAGCCGTGGCTGATGACACCCATCGAAATGCACACACACCTGAACAGGAACGCCATAATGAGGCACACGCACAAACACGGAATGTAATAGAGCCGTGTTTAGCTGCTCAAGTCACGGGTTCCTCGTAAGTTCTCATTAATATCTGGTGGGAGCCTGCAGTACACACCAAACTACATGTACCCAAATTGTCATGGTATGTGCTATGCTAAGCATAATATGATCATGCCAGCTGCAGCAGGATCACCATAGGGCTGGGGCCAGCGTAGCCCCTTACCATCGCCAAGGCCACCACAGGCACAGCGCGGACTGAGGAGGAATAACCTGAGCCTGCCCCAGCAGTAGTGGCAGAGCAGGCGTGCCGCTCCAGTATGCCCTGGCTCTGGCAAAGAGGTAACGATAGCACATACATTGGCTCAGGAACCTTTAACATACCCTCCGACTCACCATATAGTAACAGGGATGCCTATCAGACAGCCAACCTGTCTACAAACATGTACAGGGAAGTGTAATATGTGCATCCGGGATAGAGGCAACCGTACCGAGGCATGAATGCTGTGTGTCACATCGTAACACCAAGTACCGCATGCACTCCTGAGGACCTGCCTTCCAACATCCCACCTCAACAAGCAGCATGCTACAACAGGACAACGATGATGAAGTGCAAACACCTTATGGCAAAGGGGACTAACTGTGTGCCAGTCTGGGATGAGACATGCTGAGCATGACATGATGCACCACCTGCCAGACTGGCATGCACCCATCAGTGCAGGCTGTATGGATACCCAAAGGCTGCTGTGCACAGTGAGCCCTGGAATAGGAAGGTAGCAAAACACAAAACCCCATCTCCTCAGGTACCAGGAAGGATAAGAATCAGATAAGGATAAGGTCAACAGCAAGATGCATGCAGACTAAGCTCCACCCAGTATGGGAGAATGCTGATAACTGTGCTGCAAACAGTGTCACCAGGTCACAACAGCACCCTCAATTACCAGGGCACACTTCAGACTGTGCTGTGCCAACACGTGGAACAAGCTACAAAAGGAGGGTGACCATCAACAATGACAGTGATAACAAGAATTCTATGTTGGTACCTTAACATAGAAAAGCAGCATGGACTAGCCATGCATTAAGCAACAGTGGCTAAACCACCAGCGACATAGCCTGCCATAGTATACTGGCCCAACACCAGAAACTGCATTGCGCCCATGCTGGAATACAGATGAATATGTCAAGTCCTGAAAAACCACATTATAATTGCTGACTGCAAATACCCAGAGACAATATTAGACTGGGGAGCAGTTGCTACCAGCCAGTGGACAAAAGGCATTAAACCACAAAACCAAAAGTGCCCAGGAACAACGTGTAGAGCACACTCACAAGATAAAAAAGTATACTGAATGCATAGATAATTCAGAAACATGGGTACGGATGTTAAGATGGTATGTACGTACATTGCAAATGACTATATAGTAATCACACTGGATATACAACCCTGACCAGAGTCCTGTCCGGTAACACAGTGGAAAAACATGCTAAGCATTATGTGCATACCTCAAAATGATGTAGAAGCCGTTGTAGCCCACAGGTGTAAAATAATATAGCCACGCTTCAGAACTCCAAAAAGACAGCACCATGAACACCGCTTGTGAATGCTTGGATTATGCAGTCCCAAATTAAAACAAGACACAGCCTAAATTCTGGCATGGTGGGACTCCAGCCTTAACTAAAACATGCAAGAGAAAGAGGAAGGCCACATGATAGAGCAAGCATGAACAATGACGAATCACCATCAGTGTATGGCAATATAATCTGTCCACACATGCAATCCAGTAAGTGCCAGGGTTCAACATGGTAGCCCAGAACCCCAGCCGCGTCACACCCGCCCCAAGCAAGGGCCACAGACAACCACCAACTCCACCCAAGAAATACAAATATATGCAGGAGAGATGCAACCATCCATCCAAACCGAGGCAGAGCTCCCAACCCAGTACACCCACAACAAGTCAGTAGGAGAAGGTAAATCACACACACCACAAATACATACCCACATAGACCTACCACAACTCAGTGTGTAAACCAAACACATATAAACACAGAAAGACATTCCCAGAGAAATCACACACATAGCACACCAACAGAGGCCAATAAAGCAGACACCCAATGAAACATCCACCAAATATAGTATTGCACAACATACACACAAAGCTGGTGTGCCAAACAGTCATTACAGGTTGAAGGAGAAATAACATGCCTGATACAGTTGTGGTAATAGGTGACTCATAGTCAGACACACACTGCTGTCCCAAGACAGCAGACTGAACAAAGGAAAGGGTACAGTAAGCCGCCCCTAAAATGCCTACAACATGCCAGTTATAACACAAATATGGTTGGGCTACCCAAAGCAAAACAGAAATATGATGCAGTTATAGTCCATGCTGGTGTGAATGACCCCAGGTGTACTGCCCTAGCCTACACAAAGAGACACAGATGAGCTATCTGACTGGTGTCCAGGCTGGTATGACACTCACCGGCTTTGCAGCAACTCACCCTTACCAAGAATAAATGCCACAGGTAGAAACATGGGAGGATCAAATACAGCAAGTAGCACATCTACTGGTGTCAGTCCAAGGGGATCCACTTGTCTGTCAGGTCGGATGTCATGTTGATAATCATGAAGCCGTTCCTTCCTTGGTAAGTGGTTTCGCACCCATTAACACCCCTGGGCGCCTGAATAGTGATAGCTTGCCACCTCCCACACAGCCTTTGTAGGTAAGGCGGCTGAACAGACTGACCCGCCACCCCGAGAAAAACATAAGTGGGAAGAAATATAAGGAAATGATGACCAATGCCGATGTGTATTGACTCTGGCTCCCTTGTGGCCATCGCTTTTCAGAATATTAGACAACATCGCATTTCTGTGCAGTGACAGAAACCTGCTGCAAGGCTCCTGACAGCACACAATCTTCACCACTAGTTATACCATGTACCATGCGTCATGGCCCCAAAACATGGAACACTACTCAAAAGGAGGTGAGTAACCATAGGCACAGACACCCATGTGATGTCCAGGTAACTGACAATGTACAAGGCAGTGAGTCCACCTTAATGCAACTGTAGGTGAAGACTGTTGTGCAGTCTCGTGCGGCGTTGCCAGACCGCACTTCCCCACACACAATAACCCCCAACCACACACAATGCCTGGGAACACACTGACAGTGGTATGAACCACCAACACAAACCACCAAACGTCACTCACAAAGGGTGGTAAAACCATAATGTATGGAAGGTAAACCCAGGGACCAAGGGGAGACAGGTGAACAGTAACCTGTTATGTGACACCCACATTGCCACGTGGTTAGGAAGACGTATTACGTGATGACACTGTGACAGGAAGGAGTCACATCAATGGCAACAGAGGCTACTCAGACCCCATATTGCGATCCTCGATCACACTGATAAACCAGTACAATGACCTATGGATCTAATTTACCTGACACCTGCAGCAGTTAGGGAAGACTGTGTAAAGTTACCTACTAAGAGGGGAGGGCGTCATGCTATGGTGTCAGCAGGAGCAAGCTGCTGGTAGCCGTATACCTAGGCTGACTATAGCCAGACTGCCTGCCACAGAGGCATTGCATGCCTGTTGTAGGAGGCTGCCTAACACAGGAAAGGATGGACCTGCTCCACCACAGACAACACATATCCATTGAGCTGCGAGAGTGAGAGATGTCAACCCACATGAGATGAAATAGATGTGCTGGGGTGGGACAGATACATAATCCAGAGGTTCCTCACACCCTGGGCCAGACCCCACCCCATGTTAGGCAGAGCCCCTCACTGACACATTGCCCAAACAGGAATCGTGGCCGGGATACATTGTAGAGTTACAGCGGGGGTCTTCTACCGTGTGAGTGACAGGTAACAGCTAAGCAAACAATACATGGCCATAATATCCAGATAGCAAGGCCCCAAAAGCCACACACTCTGGCTAGCCTAACAAATGCCCAGGTGATAGTCAGCCTATAGTATGAACCTATGAACCGTGAGATACAAATTGCACAGACATGGCTGATAACCGGTTAGCTTACACAACTGATGGTAGGGAGCCATCTGTGAATTCACAGGATATGGACTGAATCACACAAACACTACAAACACACACACACACATTGCCAACAACATACATCCCACAGGTGCAAACCCACACACCCCATGGCAGAATATGTATCCAGCAGACAGTTGGCCCCCTGGACATAGCAGATGCTGAGGTGTACTAGACAACATCTCCAAAGCAAAACACAGCAATGAAAAGGAGATGGTGACCCAAGGAGCAACATGGAGTCTAAGATGAATGGAATGCCACACCACACCACTGCTCACAATGCCAGTCAGACTACAGAATATGTACCCAAAGAGCAGGTAATAGCAACAGCGGTCCTTTCCTCAACAACAAAAGGTGTTGCCTGGGAGTGGATACTGAACAGTACCAAACTCCCCAGAATCCCGAGAAGGCCAGATTGCTCAGCTAAGGGAAAGGCGCATGTACCACAGAGATATGGATGTCGGGGACCTACTGACACCGACCCAACACAGTGTGGCCCTCCCGCGCAGAGATCCTGCCCCCAACCCGTCGGACCCAATTGAAACAGCCATGCAGGTCATTGATGGCAAATGTGATCCACACACAGTGGATCTGACCTTGCAAAGGCCATACAATACCCTACATGTTCAGTATAGATAGGTCACCAGTGTAAATATAAAACCCACATAGAGGGTTGCAAACCAGACCAAGGACAGAACAGACATGTTAGACCTGCTTCCAGCCATGTCAGACTACAAACCAGATATAACTGGCATCCCACAAGGCTTGGCCTTTCGTCTGGTATATATGTCCCATAGGTACAGGCAAACATGGAAGGACTGTGCCCTAACATGTTTGCAGAGGACTACAAAGCCTGGTGAAAAGAAAAGGGGCCCCTACGAAAAAAGGGAAATGACTAAAACGCTCACCACATATGATCCACCAGCTGACACAAGCATCCCACAAAGGGCCACATAAAACAGACAACTGGTGCCATACCCATGTCAGCAAGCTAATTGCAGAAATGTGTATAGTCAACCCCGTGGATATACAGTAAGTGTCCACCAATTACCACATAGGTGTTAACCCATTATGTAGTTAACATGTAATGAGAGACCTGGGGACACAGGGTGATAGATATCCTGCATTGGACAAACATGTGCTGTAGTGTTTACAGAAACATACCATATACCCACCTAATCATGAAGGTGTCAGATCTAGATAAGGGAGGTCATTGTGGCTCTGCAGTCCCCTTTCATCAGTGGGTCAATTGACTACAATACCCCCTGTGGGATGTACCTCAGCAGACACCTCCATCAACTGTAAAGTCCCCAACAGTACCCATCAGGAGTATCAATCAGCCTACAAAATGCCATGTTTGCTGTGTTGCTGGCATCAATAAACATGCTGCCCCTTGTACAATCTGAATGGCAGTGAGCTATGCACATGAAGACCTGAACCCCAGCACTGACTTACATAGGACAAGCTGTACTGTGTGATCCATAACACAGAAGCCACCCCCACCCATGAGTGAACCCCAGACAGGCTACCCATAGAGTCACTTATCAACCTTCCTCAATAGGAATCTTGATGGTGGAGGGGGTGGTAGGTTATCCGGGTATCACTGTCATGTCACAGGTAGACAGAGGCACAGTATACAACCATGACATATGTCATGGCAAACCCCACTTCAATGTGTGTGGAAGGACAAACACACTCCCAACTGCATTAGAATGGACTAGGGCCCCGCTAGTGTTTGCAATGTACACCTATGTTGTGGAATACACAAACCAATTTTGGGACAAGCCTGGTTAAGTAGTCATATCTGAACAGAATGCAACATGGTCAGATGTACACAACTGGCCCCAACCAGGCTGTTGTGCCCAAAAAATGTAAAGCAGTGATAGCAGTAAAGCCCAGGATACTGTCCACCACAGTCAAAGTACTGCCAGTACACTATACAGTACTACAGTGTTAGGTCAGTGTGAAAGGATGTTGACAACTGATGCAAAGTATCCCATGCAAACACTGCAGGCACAGTATAATCCTGTTGTGTTGACACACAAAGCAGTTGTACAGTAACTAAAAACATGACACACAACCCACAACCATAAACGGGTGATATTTGTGAAGTTCACACACATCCACAAATGTGGTGGGCTGCAGAGTCCAACATATGGAAAAACACACTGGGCATGCTCACAACTTTGACAACATGCCATGGGAAGGCTGAACTGGGCATGCTCACACTTTGCCAAATCTTGTTTAGCAGTTGGGACACATATCTGGTATTGTTATGTGTTATCCAGGAACCAACCACATTACAGCAGTCTGCCCAGTGCACACAGTTAAATGACTACAGAGACATAGTGATATAGTGGATCCCTCCCATATGCAAACATCTTCCACAGATGCAAAGTTGTTCATACCAACAGGGAATGCTATGGCAATAAAGAAAGCAAACAGTCTATCAGCAACAAATAATGTGCATTTGACAATTAAACATATGGTGTAGAGGTCAACATAGGCTGTTTGCCCTAGGGAATGACAGCTTAGCCAAGTGTGCTTGGGTTTTCCCCCGGATGCACATTCCCTTTCCAAACACAGATGATGTCAGCACCCTAAGTACAGCAGGGAAATGAAACTCCCCCGTAATCCGAATGGGGTGCCCCAATGCGGTCTCAAGTGTCAAAAATAGTTAGATAGGGGGTTTAAATCCTGCAATGCTCAGTGTGTGTGTGTGTGTGGGGGTTTTGTGTGTGTAAGTTTTGTGAGGGGAAAAGTCCCCTTTTTGGCCCGGAAACAAAACTCAGGATGCACATTCCCTTTTTAAACACTGTGATGTCAGCACTATAAGTAAACAGAAAGGAAAACTCCCAGTAATGCGAATAGGGTCTGCTAATCGTCCGTCTCAAGTGTCATAACATAACTAGGTAGGGGTTTGATTTCCCGTGAATGGCAAGTGTGTGTGTTTGTGAGGGGTTAGGGTTAGGGAAAATCCCTTTAAACTGGGTGAACAATACAGGAGCCCCCCCTTTTTAAAAAACCCGTATGTCGCCCCCAAAATAACATAAAGGAAAAAATTTTTAATCCTTGAATGCCCTTAAGTGTTTCTGGGGGGTTTGTTTGTGAAGGAAGGGTTTTTTTGAGGGGGAGGGTTAGGAAATTTCCCTTTAAACTGGGTAACAACTAAGGTGCCCCCCCCAAACCCCGTATGTCAGACCCTTGTAAAAAAAAACCCCCTAACAATAGGGGTTGTTGTTTCCCAAATGTTTTGGTAGGGGTTTGTTTGGAAAATTTTTTTGGAGGGGAGTTGGGGGTTCCCCTTTAAACTGGGTAACAACTAAGGATGCCCCCCCAACATGTGTGTAGCCCCCCTTTAAATAACAAGAAAAAAAAATTAAAAAGGGTTTTTGTGTGTTCAAGGTTTTAGGAGGGGGGTTTAACCGTGAAGGCAAGGTTTTTTTTTGGGGGGGATGGTTTAGGGAAAAAACCCTTTTTTTAAAGGGGAAAACTCAGGATGCCTCCCTTTCTAAACCGTATGTCAACCCCTAATAAAATAGGGAAAAACCCAAAAAAGGTTGTTGTTCCCCCCTTAAATGTTAAAAAAGGGGGGTTTTTAACCGTGAAGGCAAGGGGGTTTTTTTTAGGGGGGGTTTTAGAAACCCTTTTGGAAAGGGAAAGACTCAGGATGCAATCCCCTTTTTTAAAATGAGTTCAGACCCCTAATAAGGGGGTAT
>NW_025050074.1:0-14125 GCF_019279795.1 Protopterus annectens
CACAAAGCCAGTGTGCTGAACAGTCACAGCCCTTAAGGCTAAACAACACACCTGATACACTTGTAATAGGTGACTCTATCGTCAGGCACACTGACGTCCCACTCACCAGGCTGAACAAGGAGAAGGTCACTGTGAGCTGCCTGTTGGGCGCTAGGATCCGCCACATAACACAAGCACTCAGGTCACTCCAAGGAAAGTACAAATATGACTCAGTCATTGTCCATGCTGGTGTGAATGACCTGAGACGTACCTCCCTGGACTACATGAAAAGAGACATAGAGGAGCTCTCTGAACATGTAGCTGAGGCAGTATGACCCTGACCTTGAGTAGCATCTTACCCTCACCAAGAATGATGCCACAATATGAAGACAAGATGATCAATTTCAACGAATTGGCTTAAGTATTGGTGTCATTCAAAGGGATCAATGCCTGTCAGCCTGGGATGACATGCTCGACAAGCCACGATGGTTCACTAGGGACAGCTTGCACCTGTCACCCTGGGCTTCGGATATTGGCAAAGGCTCTTGCTACCCCATAGTGCCTTTTTAGGCAAGGCTCAAAAGACAAACCCACCTCCATAGGTATCACAAGGGATAAGAAACTAAGAGTAATGCTACTCACGCCAGAAGTCTAAACCTCAAGATGCACTTTTCGAAACTCTCCTTAGCATGGAGAACATTGATATCTGTGCAGTAACAGAAACCTGGTTCAAGGCCCGAGCACCCCAGCACTACCAGGTTATACCTCATACCATGCTTTTAAATTGCAAAACTTGGACCCGAACCACAAAGGAGGGGGAGTATCAATATTCGTCAAAGATACCCACACCTCCAGGTTGGTGGCACAACAAGCCTCAGAGACTATCCATGTGCAACTAACAGTGGGTAAAACTGCCTTCCAGTTTATAGCCTGCTACAGACCACCCTCCCAAACCCAGGAACCCCACTCGGCCTTCCTGAGAACACTGGAAAATAAGAAGGTCTCTCCAAACACCATTATATTGGGCGACTTCAACTACCCAAACATAGACTGGGAGCATTACTCTAGCTCCAACACCCTAGCCCAAAGGTTCCTGAATTTATAAACTCAAATGCTATGGTACCAACTTGTTACCACTCCCACAAGAGGGAAAACATACTGGACCTGATCATCACCAACATGGGGACTCTATGCTCCAGACCAGAAGTGTATCCCTCACTGGTAAGATCAGACCATAAACTAATCTCACTGGATATTCACATCCCGACTCCACCCCCTGCCCTGAAAACCACAGTGAAAAACTTCTCTAAAGCAAATTTCACACTCCTCAAAACCGAGGTGGAATCCTTCAAAGCCCCCGGGCCTGTGGAAAATACGGCCCAGACCACAGAATCCTTTATAAATGCATTCTATGAACACTTTCAGGAATGCATAGATCATGCAATCCCAAATAAAACCAAGACCCAATCCTCCAAAGGCAGATGTCCTGTCTGGTGGACCCCAGCCATAAACTTTTAGTTATGTACTCACCATAACTTCAGATGTTTGGGATCCATCTCGCCTACATTCTGAATGATGGGTTCGGAGCCGATCCCTCGGCTCCGACTCGGCACGCTTATGCCAAAGAGCGAAGTCTCTTATTGGCTGAGCTTACTATATCCCAGGATGCACCACTACCAGTCCCCCAGATCTAGTTTGTCCGCATACATGCACACACGCATATCCTGCTTATATAACATCGTCAGATGAAACAAGATAAAAACAGTTGAACTCAAAACCATTCAATCTCTTCTGATCTGCAAGGCAGGGGGAAGGAGGGTGGGTATCAGGAATGTAAGCGAGATGGATCCCAAACATCTGAAGTTATGGTGAGTACATAACTAAAAGATGTTATGTGATCCTATCTCGCCTACATTCTGAATGATGGGACAGCGTCCCTAGCACCTGAATCCTGGGTGGCTCACTGGAAAACACTCCTGAGTACCGTGGAACCAAATGATGCTCGTCCTTTAGATGCCACATCCAATTTGTAGTGGGAAATGAAAGTGTCCGGGTTGGACCAAGTAGCCGCAGCTCAAATTTCCGATATAGCTTGGAATGAAAGGCTATAAGTAGCCATAGCTCTGGTAGAATGAGCTTTGATAGATGATGTAAGTTGTTTATTCAAGAAGAATAGGCCTGAGTTATGCAATCTCTGATCCATTTTGAGATTGTAGCTTTTGTGATGGTTTGGCCCAATTTATTATCTGAGAAGGACACAAACAACTGGTCTGACTTACAGTTACTGAGTCCTGTCTAAATAGAAGCGTAATTGCCTGTGAACATCCAATTTATGGAGAGTGTATTCTGCTTCATTAGAGAATTTTGGAAAGAAAACTGGTAGCTCTAGAGATTGTTGAAGACAGAAACTAGAACAGACCTTTGGGACAAAGGATGGATTAGGCCTAAGTGATACTCTATCCTTGTGGAAAATCAAGTACGGTGGTTTAATAGACAGGGCTTGAAGCTCTGAGACTCTTCTTGCAGAAGTAATAGCCACTAAGAATGCCGTTTTCCAAGACAGATATTTTAATTCGCATGTAGCAGCCGGTTCAAAAGGGGGAGATGTTAATGCGCGGAGCACCAAATCAAGATCCCACGGAGGTGCAGGATGAAAAACTGGTGGTCTTAACAGACTCGCACCTTTAATGAACGTTTTGCATAGTCTGCTGCTCATCAAAGGAGGATCCGTGGATTAGTGGAATTTAGAGATAGCCGCTAGTTGGACTTTAATAGTTGAGACAGAAGATCCCTGATTAAACAGGGATGTTAAGAATTTCAAAACCTCTGGGACAGGAGCAGTGATAGGGTCTAAGCCCTTGAGTTGAGCCCAGATAGCAAACCTCTTCCACTTACTGAGGTACAATTTGTTAGTGGTGGGTTTGTGGGCGAAGATAAAATGTGAACAACATCGGGGTCTAGTGTGTGCCTTCTAACTAAGGTTGGAAGTGGAGGAGCCAAGCTGTCAATTTCAAAGATTGAAGGGACTGATGCCAATGTCCCGACTGATGGATTAGCAAGTCGGGATCAGGTCTAAGGTCCACGGATCGTCCACTGCATGCTTTTTCAGGTAAGGAAACCATATCTGACGAGGCCAGTATGGGGCAATCAGAATCATGGAAGACCCCAGTTGAGAAGCTTTTTGAATAACTTTGGGAAGGAGTGGAATTGGAGGAAAGGCATAAAGTAGCCCTGATGGCCAAGGTTGTGCTAGAGCATCCATGGCTGGTACTTCCTGATGTGGAATCAAGGAGAAGAACCTTTGGCACTTGGTGTTTTGTGGAGTTGCAAATAGGTCGCAGCACGGCGTCCCCATCTCTTGAAAACCTGGGCTGCTACTGTGCGGTTTAGAGACCATTCGTGAGGAGAGAGAATTGTCCTGCTTAATTTGTCCGCCAATACATTTGACTTTCGCGGGATGTGGGTCGCTACCAAGAATCGGTTGGTAGCTACAGCCCATTCCCACACTCTCATGGCCTCTCTGCAAAGGGATACGATCTGGTCCCTCCTTGTTTGTTCAGATACCAAACCACCGACATGTTGTCTGTGTGGATGGCGATGATGCCCTGAGGAAGAAACTTGTGTAAGGCCTGTAGGATAGAAGTACAGCCCTCATCTCCAACACGTTGATGTGGAGAAGAGCTTCGTCCGAAGCCAGGAGCCCTGAACTAGCCTGCCCAGACAATGCCCCCCACCCTATCTGGGAGGCATCTGTCGTCAGGGTAACCACTGGAGGGGAGAACAAAGGGTTTTCCTGATCCAAGTTGGATGTCTGAAGCCACCAGCGAAGGTCCCTTTGCATATTTCCGTAATCATGATGTGATGATTGAGGGAAGATCCTGAAAGGACCATTGAGTTGACAAGAGCCACTGAAGAATCCTCATGTGTAATCTTGCTAGAGGAACTAAAAGAACCGTGGCAGACATTGAGCCTAAAACCTGTAGGACCATCCTGGCTGGGGCTTTGGATCTCGAGATCAGAGCTTGAACTTGGCCCTGTAAAGTTCGGATCCTTTCGGCAGGAAGAAAGACGCATCAATCTTGAGTCTATCTCTGCTCCTATAAACTTTATGCGTTGAGAGGGCAGCAAGACAGACTTTGACCAATTGAATGTAATCCCCAGGGAAACACCCAGAGATGGTGGCTTTGAGGTTGTCCATTAGTAGATGCCTGGTGGTGGCAGTCAGGAGCCAGTCGTCGAGATAGGGAAACACTTGGAATCCAAGACTTCTCAGGTGAGCCGTCACTACTGCCAAACACTTGGTGAACACCCTGGGGCTGTGGTGAGACCAAAGGGCAGAGCACAAAATTGGTAATGACTGACTCCCAGGCTGAAGCGCAGATACCTTCTGGACGCCTGATGTATCGGTATGTGATAATAGGCGTCCTTGAGGTCTATGGAGCACATCCAAACATCCTTCTCCAACAACGGGAGAATGGATTGTAACGTGACCATTCGAATTTGGATTTCGTGACGGATTGGTTCAGTCTGCTGAGATCCAATATTGGTCTCAGGTCCCCTGTCTTTTTGGCACTAAAAGAACCTGGAGTAATTTCCTGATCCGATCTGGTCTGTGGGGACCGGTTGGATGACTCCTTTTCTAGCAGCTTTAAAGCTTCTCGGCTGCTATTTCCCTTTGACTGGGTGGTGGGTCCGGGATTCTCTTGGACGGTGGGGTGAGTATTTGAATGGGATGGTGTAACCTCCGGCAATGATCCGAAGCACCCATCTGTCCTGAGTGATTGACTCCCAGGCTTTTAGGTGCTTGGCAAAACGACACCCGACTGGCTCCGGAGCAGCACAGCCGGGCAATCCCTCATGACGTGTGGGAGGCTGAAGAGCCACGAAAGGACTCGCGGTCTCCAGAATTGCGGGGCCCTCTGCCGCCTCTGGGACGGCGTCTCCCTGAAAAATTTCCCGCCTCTGCCTCTGGACGGGAATCTTCCTGCTGTTGGGAGAAAACTTGCGAGATTTACGGAACCACATTTTCCCACCTTCTTTAGCCTTGGGGTAAGGCCGAAAGGGAGTGGAATAACGGGCACCTATGGCAGATAACGTTTTTCCCTCTTGCTCACAGCGGGTAAGGGTGTCTTTCACCTTGGGTCCAAACAATGAGGACCCATCAAAGGGAGCGTCGGCGAAGGAAGACTTGAAGGCCTCCATGAACTGACACAAGCGGAGCCAGGCTTGTCTCGTGAGCCACGCCTGTGCCTGCTCTACCCGCCCGGCCGCAGAGGAAATGAGCCTCATGGTCGAGTTAGAAATTGACGTAAGCATAGCCAACTGAGAGCTAACCGACTGGGCTAGCTGCTCAGGTAGGTTACCGAGAGGAATCTGACAACTCCTTGACCAGATCCCTCTGAAGCCTGGTAAAATGTGCCAAATAATTCAGAGACCTTAAGGTAAAGGCCGCTGAAGTCAGGGTGCGCTTCCCGTACCTATCCATACTCCTAGACTCCTTATTAGAGGATGGACGAACGTTGAAGCCTCTGCCACGTCCTGTTGTGTAGCAGATGCCACCACCATGGCATCTACAGCCACGCCTTTAGTAAGAAACTCCTTCTCGGGGAGCAGACAAAATTTATTTGGACGAGAAGGGACTGGTTCCACGGTATCTGGATGTTCCCACCCCCGACAAACTAAATCCAGAAGCTCGTCGAAGGCGGAGACACCCAGGAGGCGGAGGGCTGAGCCCCAAAGGCCTTGAGGAGCACTGACTCGACAGGAGAGGGGGGTTTGGATATCCAGGCGCCTCGTTGTTTGAGGATCTCTAAGATGTCTGCAAATGAGACATCATCCGAGGGCGACTGGGACCCTCTGCATCATCCATATCAGTGTCCGATGTAATAGACTCGGGAGTCCACGTGCTTCCTCTTGCGATCTCTTCCTTGGGGTTCCTCTGAAGACAACTCAAGAACCCTCAGGAGGAGGAACCCCACTGGGGTAACCTCAGGCCTCGGGCTCTGCTGGCTATGGACAGGGAACTGCCAAAGACCCAGTCTCCACGCCCAGGAAGGTGCTGGTAAAGCCGGAGAGATGGCCGAAGAGGACTTGGCCAAGGCACTCCTCATGGCCCTGAAAGCCGGACCCCCAGAATCCTGGGAGTGTCCGGACTCTGGAGCCGTGATAGCCGACGGAAGTCCCGCCGGCACCGAGGGGGGAGGCTCGAACCGAAGCATAGGTCCCAAACATCACCCCGGGTTCAGCCGAAGAAGTCCACGTACCAAACTCGGACCCGAAGGCCGGGTTGGAGTAAGTCGAGCCGACCCTAAGATCTCCACCGGCTCCAACAGCACCTGCTCCGGCGGGCCGAAGCAGTCAGAGGAGGAATGGCAATGGGGTGGGCCAGGTCATCGGCTCCAAACCAACTGGGTCGGAACCGAAACAAATTTTTGGAAGACTGGGGACTGGAATAGTCTTTGGAGCACCCTGTCTATATCAGAATCCGACATCTCGAAGACCGAGAGGAAACAGAACGGGTTCGAAGGCCTCTCCATCGGCCCCAAAGGGCTAGGGGACCGCTCCGAGGCGACTCGATGAGTATCGGGCCGAGGGAATACTCACAGCCGATTCCATCGGTGCCGAGTGAACTTGGCGCCGAGGAGGAAGTGTCTGAGCGGGCGACCCTTGTCGGCTCGAGCAGCGGAGCCGGCGAAGGTGACCCGCCTCGATGCCCCAGCTATCGGCTCCGGCCAGAGGAGTCGATACTGGTGGCATCGAGGCAGACCGTTCAACCTCGGCTCCAGTCTTTGGAGCCGAAGGAGAGGCCTGCCTAAGTTTCTTGGCAGTCGGATCCGGCGGACTGGTCGGAACCAAGCCCTTTTCTTTGGCGGAGCAGGAGAGGATGCCAAGGCTTCTTCAAAGGAAGGTTTAACTAACCCCTTGAGAATCAATTTATTTTTCCTCTCCTGAAGGACCCTTGAGGAAAAAGCGTGACATACGCTGCATGACTCCTGCAAGTGCTTTGCCCCGAGACAATATACACAGAGCGAATGATCGTCTGTGATAGACATTTTAAACCCGCATTTCAACATTTTTAAAACCCAAAGGCCTAGGGGTTTGAGACATGATGTTACACAATTCTAGTTTGACAGGAAAGTAAACAACTAAAGACTTAGTGATGATAAAGCTAAGCTTACAGTTATAGCTTAATACAAACACTTCCTGTAAAAAGGACAGGAACTCTAAACCAACTATAGAATGACTAGAGACCCTGTAAAGTATTAAAGGTTGACAGTCCGAAGGCCCTGGATGGAGGGGCGAAAACAAACTCAACCCAATCACACACAACAATTTTACAATCCAAATCACACAAATGAGCGATAGCCGTTAAAACAGCTTTTGTGAGCAAAAACAGCAAAAACCTGACAGAAAAGTTAGTTAATAAAACTACTCAGCCCAGCCAGCTCGAGACCACGTCTTCGCAGGGAAGCGGCAAACGAGATCTGGGGGACTGGTAGTGGTGCATCCTGGGATATAGTAAGCTCAGCCAATAAGAGACTTCGCTCTTTGGCATAAGCGTGCCGAGTCGGAGCCGAGGGATCGGCTCCGAACCCATCATTCAGAATGTAGGCGAGATAGGATCACATAACATCAAACTATACAATAGAAGGAGGAAGCTACTACATGATAGAGCAAAATCCCAAAAAGGGAAGGCATCTCTGATCAGTATTAGCAAAAAACTACAGGCACTCATAAAATCGTCTAGGCCAGCTTCGAGAAAAATTGCACAGGACACTAAGGATAATCACAAGGCTTTCTTTAGTTATGTTAGGAACCTGGGTGGGAATTCCCAGATATGCTCAGAATTAGTCCAAAATGACAAAAATACACTGAACCCACAGACTTTGCCAACATCCTAGCTGACAGGTCCAGCGCAAACTTCTCCCCCCCCCTCCCCACCAAAAGGGCAAATATCTATCCCAGCAGAGTGCCCCTGACATCTCAGATGCTCAGGTAAGAGCTGCCCTCTCCAAAGCAAAAACACAGCATCAATGGGACCAGACGGTGTCCCGGGCTGCGTCCAACATGAACTCCAAGAAGAGCTAAACCCAATCATAAAACTACTGTTCAATCTCAGCCTTACTACAGGACATGTACCCAAAGAGTGGCGTACAGCAACAGTGGTCCCTCTCCACAAAGGTGGTGCCTCAACAGATCCTGGAAACTATCGCCCCATAAGCCTGACTAGCTTGGTCTGCAAAGCTATGGAAAGGATCATCATGGACCTCATAAATAAAGATATTGGGGACCTACAGACACTGGATCCTACCCAGTTCAGCTTTGTTAAAGGCAGATCCTGCCTCTTAAACCTGGTTGATTTCTTTGAAACAGTCACCAAGGCCATTGACGAGGGGAAGGTGGTCCACACAGCCTACCTGGACCTCAAAAAGCCTTCGATACAATACCCCACTCGGGCATTATAGATAAGCTCACCAGCTTAAATATAAACCCCTATGTCACTAGATGGGTTGCAAACTGGCTCAAGGACAGAACCCACATGGTTAGAATTGCTGGAGCCATGTCAGACTCCAAACCAGTTACAAGTGGCGTCCCACAAGGCTCAGTCCTGGGACCTCTCTTGTTCGGCATATATTTCTCGGAAGTACAGGCCAACACGGAAGGACTGTGGCTGACCAAGTTCTCAGATGACTGCAAACTGGGCGCCATAATCGACTCTCCAGCCGACACAAGCATCCTCCAAAAGGGCCTCATAGAAACAGACAACTGGTGTCAGAGCCATGGCCTCAAGCTAAACGCCAAAAAGTGTATAGTCATCCCCTTTGGCAAAAACAAAGTGCCCACAAATTACCACATAGTTGGTAATCCATTAAGTACAGAAGTAATTAGGGACCTGGGGACCCAAGTTGATAGCAATCTCTCATTTGACAACCACATGGCCAAAGTGGTTAGAAAAACATTTTATATAGCCCACCTAATCATGAAGGGATTCACATCTAGATAGGGGAGGTCATCGTGCCTCTTTACTCATCCCTCATCAGGCCCATAATTGAGTACAATGCCCTTTGGGATGTACCTTACCAGACACCTGCAGCAACTGGAAAGACCCCAAAAGTACCTCACCAAGAGGATCAAAGGGCTCAAACAGATGCCATATGCTGCCCGGTTAAAGAAACTCCAACTCTACTCAGTGGCATACCGCCTGCTCAGAGGCGATCTGTGCCTGACGTATAAAGCCATGTCCAACCCGGAATTAATGGACATGCTGCACCTCAGAAAATCCAAATCCCATCGAGCTACGCTCAAGAGACTTGAACCTCAGCACTGAAATAAATAGGACATGCTGGAGGGACAGATTCATAACCCAGAGGCTCCCTTCACTCTGGAATAAAATCCCAGTCAGGTTAGGCAGAGTCCCTCATTGACTCTCTTCAAGAGGAATCTTGATGAGTGGTGGGAGATCGTAGGTTTACCCCGGGTATCACTTCTGTGTCACTGTTAGACAGAGGCACAGTATACTAACCTCGAAAAAGGGCATAGCAAAATTAATTTAAAATGGGTGGCGAAGCCAAACACACTCTGGCTAGGCTTATAAATGCCCTAGGCAGATAGCCTAGTATGAACCTATGAACCTATGATATATGTTATTACTTGGTTAGCTGTTCTAATACTGCAGTAAAGCTATTTACTTTATATTTGAACTGCACTTGGAACTATTCATTTAGACTAACTGTAGCTACTGCAATGCAGTTACTGCACCTGATCTATTGGGCATGGCACTCTGTTGCTTACTGCTGCTACTAGTTAGGTAAAGCCAAAATTGCCTTACTGAGTAATGCTGTCTGATTTAAATTTGCTACTTAATACTGATTACCTTTCAGATCCTATTCTGTTATTTTTATTTATTTATTTATATTTGTTTACCACTCTAATGTACTCATAAATATACTGACTGATTTCAGGCTTGGCCCAGGTGAAATACAATACATTTCATAAAAAATACAGAAATATAAGCAATAACAGAATAGTTTAGACTCATTACATAGAAAAAATGTGTGCATACACTACAGTGAACTAGCACAGTGCAATGTACAATTATACAGAGTATAATGTACATTAATATGTACATTTGTTTCTAAAGTAGACCAATCTTCAGTGAATCTTGATACAGGAGAAAAGACTCCGAAAGGAGATATAGCATTTGGCTTGGATGAAGAAGTGCTTTTTGAGTTTCATTCTGAATTTGTAATAAGTGTTGATTTCCTTTACGTAAATGGGGAGAACTTGCCACAGAGTAGGTGCCTGAGGGAAGAAATTATTTCCAGTGTTGTGGAGCTTGGCTCTAGAGGTAATGAGTGCTGTTATGGCTTATGAGTAGTGTCTCAGGTTGTAAGAGGAGGTTTGTTTTCCTGAAGTCTAGCTACAAGGGGATTAAATGTGTGTAGATGGGGAAGTTTGTACAGCTGGGATCCTAAAAGTAGTCTTTGGCATTTTCTATGGTGATGCAGTGAGGCTCACAGACAGGTGAGTTTGTAATGAATTAGCAGATGCTGTTAGTGAGAGAGTCTGGAGAGTGTGGCAATGCTTTTCTTGCAGGAAGAAGCAAAAAGTGGTAACCCATATTTAAGTTGAAAAAGGGAGAACAATTTTACCAGTAGCTGTTCTGGCTGGTTGAGATAGAAAAGGAGAGATTTTTCTGGCCCAGAAGAGGAGGAAGTTTACTTTGGTTCTAACTTTGTCTATGTGGAAATGGAAGTTTAATGACTGATCAAGCCACAGTCTTAGGTATTTGAAGTTTGTCCATATGGAATGATTGTGTAGGTCAAAGATATGGTTTTTTTTTGTACTTGTGAATACTACAGTAGACATGTCTCATATTCTTGTATACATATCCCATATCCTCACCATTTTAGTGTAATTGATTATCCCTCCTCTTCCTTATGCTAAGACTGAAGTTACTAAGCTATCTTCCTTTCTCATGCCTCTTCATCTGCTACACCTGCCATTATCGAATTTCAGTCAGCTTTTACCCCTTCTGTAGCCAGACTCAAAGCACCAGGTAATTTAAGACAATGTTGCAACTGCTTCATTATTTCTGAAAACTCTTTATTGCTATCTCACAATGATTCAACATGTATAAGAGGTGATAAGTATTTAATGAACCTGGAGGCCAGCTTTCCACCTGAGAAGACATATTCAGTAAGTACAACACACACACACACACACACACACACACACACACACACACACACACACACACACACACACACACACACACACACACACACACAGCCCAGAGCATCTCCCCTAAACCAACTTATGATGAAGTTGTTTAGAGAACATTGCGTAAGATGCCCAGGCTAAGGACTAAGAAACCTCAGCCATTAGTTCACGCAGCAGTACATCCACCTTCATCCTGCATGCCCACAGCCAACACAGATACATCTAAGGATAACAGCTGTCTTTCCATAGCTAGGATCTGGGACATAAGGCCTCTTAGAACCTTTTGTAGTATGGCTAAAGAAATTGCTGCCCCCATAGTGCCTTTTTAGGCAGAGTCCATCTGTTGGGCATTCTCACATAATAAATTCTAATTTGGAATACATTATAGTGGCTCAACTCAGTGCCAACAGTCTAAACAAAAAATGTCCAAATTTGAGGCTTTCCAGCAAACAAACACATTCAAATAAGTGTAGTTAAAGAGATGTCATTTCAAAGCATTGAAAACACTTCTTCTATTCCTTGGTTTAGAGACAATTATGTCTTCAAACCTATTGACAATTGCTGAGGATCATCAGTATTTGTCAAAGGTATCATCACCTCATGACATCCAAATCACCCTAAACAAGATTAAATTACCACTTTGTAGCTCACTGTGGAATATCCTCCATCTCTCATTCTGAGCATGATGGTTATCACCATTAAATCCAACACCTTTCTACGGGGAAACTTTGATTATCCATCAAAACACTGGCTAGCCTACACCAGTGGGCCTGTGGTTGGCATGCACAAAACATGACATCATATATGCTAACTTGCATACACAGATAGTTAACCAGCCTTTTAGTGGTGTCAGTACTTTTAATCTTATCCTCACAAATGAGGCGGCTACTTGCACATTTCAATATGTATCATCTTTCCTTAGTTTCATAGTTTCATAGTATAGTACTAGGCTATCTGCCCTGGGGCATTTGTAAGCCTAGCCATAGTGATGTGGCTTTTGCCACCCCATGAGATGGTACAAAAATGTACAGAATAAATTTAGAATACTGTGCCTCTATCTAGTAGTGACACAATGAAGGTCCCCTTATATAATAGAATTAGTTTACTGTGCCCCTGTCTGGCAGTGACACAGATGTGACCCCTGGGGTAAACTTACGATCTCCCATCCACTCATCAAGATTTCTCTTGAAGAGAGTCAGTGAGGAGCTCTGCCTAATACGAACTGGGATCTTGTTCCAAAGCATGGGAAGCCTCTGGGTTATGAATCTATCCCTCCAGCATGTCCTATTCATACTTGTGCCGAGGTTTAAGTCTTTAGCTCTCGTGGTCCTGATGGATTATGTCTTCAAACCTATTGACAATTGCTGAGGATCATCAGTATTTGTCAAAGGTATCATCACCTCATGACATCCAAATCACCCTAAACAAGATTAAATTACCACTTTGTAGCTCACTGCGGAATATCCTCCATCTCTCATTCCGAGCATGATGGTTATCACCATTAAATCCAACACCTTTCTATGGGGAAACTTTGATTATCCATCAAAACACTGGCTAGCCTACACCAGTGGGCCTGTGGTTGGCATGCACAAAACATGACATCATATATGCTAACTTGCATACACAGATAGTTAACCAGCCTTTTAGTGGTGTCAGTACTTTTAATCTTATCCTCACAAATGAGGTGGCTACTTGCACATTTCAATATGTATCATCTTTCCTTAGTTTCATAGTTTCATAGTATAGTACTAGGCTATCTGCCCTGGGGCATTTGTAAGCCTAGCCATAGTGATGTGGCTTTTGCCACCCCATGAGATGGTACAAAAATGTACAGAATAAATTTAGAATACTGTGCCTCTGTCTAGTAGTGACACAATGAAGGTCCCCTTATATAATAGAATTAGTTTACTGTGCCCCTGTCTAGCAGTGACACAGATCTGACCCCTGGGGTAAACTTACGATCTCCCATCCACTCATCAAGATTTCTCTTGAAGAGAGTCAGTGAGGGGCTCTGCCTAATAAGAACTGGGATCTTGTTCCAAAGCATGGGAAGCCTCTGGGTTATGAATCTATCCCTCCAGCATGTCCTATTCATACTTGTGCCGAGGTTTAAGTCTTTAGCTCTCGTGGTCCTGATGGATTTGGATTTTTTGAGGTGGGGCATGTCCATCAGATCCTGATTGGACATGGCCTTGTACGTCAGGCAGAGATCACCTCTGAGCAGGCGGTATGCTACTGAGTAGAGCTGAAGTTTCTTTAGTCTGGCAGAATAAGACATATGTTGGAGACCCTTGATCCTCTTGGTGAGGTACTTTTGTTGTCTCTCCAGCTGTTGCAAATGCCAGGTGAGGTACATACCAAATGGGGCATTGTACTCAATCATGGGTCTGATGAGGGAGGAATATAGCGGTACAATGACATCCTTGGATCTGGATGTGAATCCCTTCATGATGAGGTGTGCAAGCTAGAATGTTTTTCTAACCACTTTGGCAACGTGGGTGTCAAATGAGAGAATTAAGCTGTCGACTTGGGTCCCTAGGTCTCTGATTACTTTTTCCGTACTCAGTGGGTTGCTGTCTACGTGATAATTTGTGGGTACTTTGTTTTTCCCAAAGGGGATGACTATACATTTTTTGGCATTTAGTTTAAGGCCGTGACTCCGGCACCAGTTGTCCGTTTCTGTGAGGCCTTTTTGTAGGATGTGTGTGTCTGCTGGTATATCGACTATGGCGCCTAGTTTGCAGTCATCTGCGAACTTTGTCAGCCACAGCCCTCCCATGTTTGCTTTAACATCTGAGAAATAAATGCCGAACAAGAGGGGTCCCAGGACAGATCCCTGTGGGACACCACTTGTGACTGGCTTTGAGTCTGACATTGCTCCAGCGATTTTAACTTTATGGGTTCTGTCCTTTAGGCCCCCCTT
>NW_025050075.1:0-8390 GCF_019279795.1 Protopterus annectens
GAAAAATTTTTTTTTTTTTTTGTTGTAGAACTCTGCAGGGCACCAGACAGTACTTGCTGTGCTGTATACAAGAGCAAAAACCTCACAAATGTGGGTTTAATAGCAGGGAAATGAAAGAAGTAGAAATTAGCCCAAAATGGCCAATAAACTACACATTTCTGGGCTGAAACCACTCCTCCAGGGACAGATAGGCTGCTCAACGCTCCCCTTTCTCACAGGTGAACAGAGAAACTTCCTTCTATCAAAGAAAGTCATGGGCAAACACAGAAACATGTAACACAGCCCTGAATTCAGCACTAAACTGAAACTGGACTATACTAGCTAAGAAAGGCATGAAAACAAGTATATATATATATTTTTTTTCAGAAAATAAAGCAGATAGAATAAAGAAAAAACACTTTATATGCACAAAAGTGGCTATCAGGTGAGAGGGTAGCGTACAACAGTTGAACAGGTAATTTAAACACAAAAATGAATTTGTTAAAGTGCAGGCAGTAAAATAAGTACAATATGTAGCTGAAACAAGATTTTAAATCACAGAAACTCTAAAAAATAGTGTTTTAGGTAGAATTAGCTAAAGGCAGCAAGAAAATGCAGCAGGCAGGAGCTTGCTGAGCTGTATACAAGTGCAAACACATTGCACATGTGGGTTTTATAGCAGGGAAATGAAAGAGATAGAAATTAGCACCAAAATGGCCAATAAACTACTAATTTCTGGGCTGAAACCACTCCTCCAGGGACAAATAGGCTGCTCAAAGCTCCCCACTCTCACAAGTGAACAGAGGCATTTTCTTCTATCCAGGTAAGGTATGGGCAAATGCAGAAACTTGTAACACAGCCCTGAATTCAGCAATAACATCAAAACAGGACTATACTAGCCTAGAAAGGCAGGAAAACAAATTTTTTTTTTTTTTTTCAGAAAATAAAGCAGATGCAATAAAAAAACACTTTAAATGAACAGAAATTGATATCACAGTTGTGTGTGTAGCCTAAAACAGTTAAACAGGTAATTTAAAGACATAAATGACTTTTCTAAAGTGCAGGCAGTAAAATAAGTACAATATGTAACTGAAACTAGCTTTTTAAATCACAGAAACTCTAAAAAATCGGTGTTTTAGGCAGAATTAGGTAAAGGCAGCAAGAAAATGCTGAAACATTATACGTAATCACTCCAAAGTCTCTCTTTTGTCTCCCTGCTGCTGTAGAAGTCTGTAGGGCTGAGCTGTATACAAGTGCAAAAACCTCGCACATTCGGGTTTTATAGCAGGGAAATTAAAGATAGAAATTAGCCCAAAATGGGCAATAAACTACTAATTTCTGGGCTGAAACCACTCCTCCAGGGACAGATAGGCTGCTCAAAGCTACCTCTCTCACAAGTGAACAGAGAAATTTCCTTCTATCCAATTAAGGTATGGGCAAATGCAGAAACTTGTATCACAGCCCTGAATTCAGGAATAACCTGAAAACAGGACTATACTAGCCTAGAAAGGCAGAAAAACTATTTATTTTTTTTTTCAGAAAATAAAGGAGATGCAATAAAAAACACTTTAAATGCACAGAAATCATTATCACAATTTCGTGTGTGGCCTAAAACAGTTAAACAGGTAATTTAAAGACAAAAATTACTTTGCTAAAGTGCAGGCAGTAAAATAAGTACAATATGTAACTGAAACTAGCTTTTTAAATCACAGAAACTCTAACAAATTGGAGTTTTAGGTGGAATTAGCTAAAGGCAGCAAGAAAATGCAGACAAAATGATACTTTATCACTCCAAAGTCTCTCTTTTGTCTCTCTGCTGCTATAGAACTCTGCAGGGCACCAGGCAGGAGCTTGATGAGCTGCATAGAAGCGCAAAAAACCTCAGAAATGTGGGTTTAATAGCAGGGAAATTAAAGAGGTATAAATTAGCCCAAAATGGCCAATAAACTACAAATTTCTGGACTGAAACCACTCCTCCAGGGACAGATAGGCTGCTAAAAGCCCCCCCTCTCTCACAGATGAACAGAGAAACTTCCTGATATCCAAGGAAGGCATGGGAAAACACAGAAACATATAACACAGCCCTGAATTCAACACTAACCTGAAAACTGGACTATACTAGCTTAGAAAGGTGGGAAAACAAGTATATTTGTTTTTGTTTTTTTCAGAAAATAAAGCAAATACAATAAAAATAAAACACTTTATATGCACTAAAATGGCTATTACATGAGTGTGTAGTGTACAACAGTTGAACAGGTAATTTAAACACAAAAATGAATTTGTTAAAATGTAGGCAGTAAAATAAGAATAATATGTAGCTGAAACAAGCTTTTTAAATCACAGAAACTCTACAAAATTAGCATTTTAGGCAGAATTAGCTAAAGGCAGCAAGAAAATGCAGAAAAATGATACTTAATCACTCCAAAGTCTCAATTTTGTCTTTCTGCTGTTGTAGAACTCTGCACGGCACCAGACAGGAGCTTGTTGAACTGTATTAAAGTGCAAAAACCTTGCAAATGCGGGATTTATTGCAGGGAAATGAAAGAGTGAGAAATTAGCCCAAAATGGCCCATAAACTACTAATGTCTGAGCTGAAATCACTCCTCCAGGGACAGATAGGCTACTCAAAGCTGCCCCCTCTCACAGGTGAAAAGAGAAACTTCATTCTATCCAAGTAAGGTATGGGAAAACACAGAAAGTTGTAACACAGCCCTCAATTCAGCAATAACATGAAAACTGGACTATACTAGCTTAGAAAGGCAGGATAACAAGTTTTTTTTTTTGTTTTTTTTTTCAGAAAATAAAGCAGATACAATCAAAAAAACACTTTAAATGCAAAGAAATGGCTATCACGCTTGAGTGTGTAGCCTACAATTTAAACACAAAAAACGACTTTCTAAAGTGCAGGCACTAAAATAAGTACAATATGTAGCTGAAACAAGCTTTTTAAATCACATAAACTCTAAAATATTGGTGTTTTAGGCAGAATTATCTAAAGGCAGCAAGAAAATGCAGAAAGATGATACTTAATCACTCCAAAGTCTCTCTTTGGTCACTCTGCTGCTGTAGAATTCTGCAGGGCACCAGGCAGGAGCTTGCTGAGCTGTATACAAGTGCAAAAACATCGCAAATTCGGGTTTTATAGCAGGGAAATGAAAGAGATATACATTAGCCTAAAATGGCCAATAAACTACTAATTTCCAGGCTGAAACAACTCATCCAGGGACAGATAGGCTGCTCAAAGCTTCTCACTCTCACAGTTGAAGAGAGAAACTCCCTTCTATATGGACAAACACAAAAACTTGTAAAACAGCCCTGAATTCAGCACTAACCTGAAAACTGGACTATACTAGCTTAGAAAGATGGAAAACAAGTATATTTCTTTGTTTTTTTTTATAAAATAAAGCAGATACAATAAAGAAAACCCACAAAAAATGACTTTTTTAAACTGCAAGCAGTAAAATAAGTACAGTATGTAGCTAAAACAAGCTTTTTACATCACAGAAACTCTAAAAAATCAGCCTTTTAGGCGAAACTAGCTAAAGGCAGCAAGAAAAATGCAGAAAAATGGTACTTTATCACTCCAAAGTCTCTCTTTTGTCTCTCTGATGCTGTAGAACTCTGCAGGGCACCAGGCAGTACTTGCTGAGCTGTATACAAGAGCAAAAACCTCACAAATGTGGGTTTAATAGCAGGGAAATGAAAGAAGTAGAAATTAGCCCAAAATGGGCAAAAAACTACAAAATTCTGGGCTGAAACCACACCTCCAGGGAGAGATCGGCTGCTCAAAGCTCCCCTTTCTCACAGGTGAACAGAGAAACTTCCTTCTATCAAAGAAAGTCATGGGCAAACAAAGAAACATGTAACACAGCCCTGAATTCAGCACTAAACTGAAACTGGACTATACTAGCCTAGAAAGGCATGAAAACAAGTATATATTTTTGTTTTTTTTTCAGAAAATAAAGCAGATAGAATAAAAAAAAAACACTTTATATGCTCAAAAATGGCTATCAGATGAGTGTGTAGCGTAAAACAGTTGAACAGGTAATTTAAACACAAAAATGAATTTGTTAAAGTGCAGGCAGTAAAATAAGTACAATATGTAGCTGAAACAAGATTTTAAATCACAGAAACTCTAAAAAATTAGTCTTTAGGTAGAATTAGCTAAAGGCAGCAAAAAAATGCAGCAGGTAGGAGCTTGCTGAGCTGTATACAAGTGCAAACACCTTGCACATGTGGGTTTTATAGCAGGGAAATGAAAGAGATAGAAATTAGCACCAAAATGGTCAATAAACTACTCATTTCTGGGCTGAAGCCACTCCTCCAGGGACAGATAGGCTGCTCAAAGCTACCCTCTCTCACAGGTGAACAGGTAAATTTCCTTCTATCCAAGTAAGGTATGGGCAAATGCAGAAACTTGTAACACAGCCCTGAATTCAGCAATAACCTGAAAACAGGACTATACTAGCCTAGAAAGGCAGGAAAACAATTTTTTTTTGTTTTTTATTTCAGAAAATAAAGCAGATGCAATTAAAAAAACACTTTAAATGCACAGAAATCATTATCACAATTGCGTGTGTAGCCTAAAACAGTTAAACAGGTAATTTAAAGACAAAAATGACTTTGCTAAAGTGCAGGCAGTAAAATAAGTACAATATGTAACTGAAATAGCTTTTTAAATTACAGAACCTCTAACAAATTGGAGTTTTAGGTGGAATTAGCTAAAGGCAGCAAGAAAATGCAGACAAAATTATACTTTATCATGCCAAAGTCTCTATTTTGTCTCTCTGCTGCTGTAGAATTCTGCAGAGCACCAGGCAGGAGCTTGCTGAGCTGTATACAAGTGCAAAAACATCACAAATTTGGGTTTTATAGCAGGGAAATTAAAGAGGTATAAATTAGCCCAAAATGGCCAATAAACTACTAATTTCCAGGCTGAAACCACTCATCCAGGGACAGATAGGCTGCTCAAAGCGCCTCTCTCTCACAGTTGAAGATAGAAACTCCCTTCTATATGGACAAACACAAAAACTTGTAAAACAGCCCTGAATTCAGCACTAACCTGAAAACTGGATTATACTAGCTTAGAAAGATGGAAAAACAAGTATATTTTTTGTTTTTTTTCAGAAAATAAAGCAGATACAATATAAAACTCCTCATAAAAATGACTTTTTTAAACTGCAAGCAGTAAAATATGTACAGTATGTAGCTAAAACAAGCTTTTTACATCACAGAAACTCTAAAAAATCAGCCTTTTAGGCGAAACTAGCTAAAGGCAGCAAGAAAAATGCAGAAAAATGGTACTTTATCACTCCAAAGTCTCTCTTTTGTCTCTCTGATGCTGTAGAACTCTGCAGGGCACCAGACAGTACTTGCTGAGCTGTATACAAGAGCAAAAACCTCACAAATGTGGGTTTAATAGCAGGGAAAAGAAAGAAGTATAAATTAGCCCAAAATGGGCAATAAACTACAAAATTCTGGGCTGAAACCACACCTCCAGGGACAGATAGGCTGCTCAAAGCTCCCCTTTCTCACAGGTGAACAGAGAAACTTCTTTCTATCAAAGAAAGTCATGGGCAAACACAGAAACATGTAACACAGCCCTGAATTCAGCACTAAACTGAAACTGGACTATACTAGCTAAGAAAGGCATGAAAACAAGTATATATATTTTTTTTCAGAAAATAAAGCAGACAGAATAAAGAAAAAACACTTTATATGCACAAAAGTGGCTATCAGGTGAGTGGGTGGTGTACAACAGTTGAACAGGTAATTTAAACACAAAAATGAATTTGTTAAAGTGCAGGCAGTAAAATATGTACAATATGTAGCTGAAACAAGATTTTAAATTACAGAAACCCTAAAAAAATAATGTTTTAGGTAGAATTAGCTGAAGGCAGCAAAAAAATGCAGCAGGCAGGAGCTTGCTGAGCTGTATACAAGTGCAAACACATTGCACATGTGGGTTTTATAGCAGGGAAATGAAAGAGATAGAAATTAGCACCAAAATGGCCAATAAACTACTCATTTCTGGGCTGAAACCACTCCTCCAGGGACAAATAGGCTGCTCAAAGCTCTCCACTCTCCCAAGTGAACAGAGACATTTTCTTCTATCCAGGTAAGGTATGGGCAAATTCAGAAACTTGTAACACAGCCCTGAATTCAGCAATAACATCAAAACAGGACTATACTAGCCTAGATAGGCAGGAAAACAAATATTTTTTTTTTTTTTTTCAGAAAATAAAGCAGATGCAATATAAAAACACTTTAAATGCACATAAATTGTTATCACAGTTGTGTGTGTAGCCTAAAACAGTTAAACAGGTAATTTAAAGACAAAAATGACTTTGCTAAAGTGCAGGCAGTAAAACAACTACAATATGTAACTGAAGCTAGCTTTTTAAATCACAGAAACTCTACAAAATCGGTGTTTTAGGCAGAATTAGTTAAAGGCAGTAAGAAAATGCTGAAAAATTATACGTAATCACTCCAAAGTCTCTCTTTTGTCTCCCTGCTGCTGTAGAAGTCTGTAGGGCTGAGCTGTATACAAGTGCAAAAACCTTGCAAATGCGGGTTTTATAGCAGGGAAATGAAAGAGATAGAAATTAGCCCAAAATGGCCAATAAACTACTAATTTCTGGGCTGAAACCACTCCTTCAGGGACAGATAGGCTGCTCAAAGCTACCCTCTCTCACATGTGAACAGAGAAATTTCCTTCTATCCAAGTAAGGTATGGGCAAATGCAGAAACTTGTAACACAGCCCTGAATTCAGCAATAACCTGAAAACAGGACTATACTAGCCTAGAAAGGCAGGAAAACTATTTTTTTTTCAGAAAATAAAGCAGATGCAATAAAAAAACACTTTAAATGCACAGAAATCATTATCACAATTGCGTGTGTGGCCTAAAACAGTTAAACGGGTAATTTAAAGACAAAAATGACTTTGCTAAAGTGCAGGCAGTAAAATAAGTACAATATGTAACTGAAACTAGCTTTTTAAATCACAGAAACTCTAACAAATTGGAGTTTTAGGTGGAATTAGCTAAAGGCAGCAAGAAAATGCAGACAAAATGATACTTTATCACTCCAAAGTCTCTCTTTTGTCTCTCTGCTGCTATAGAACTCTGCAGGGCACCAGGCAGGAGCTTGATGAGCTGTATAGAAGCGCAAAAAACCTCAGAAATGTGGGTTTAATAGCAGGGAAATTAAAGAGGTATAAATTAGCCCAAAATGGCCTATAAACTACAAATTTCTGGGCTGAAACCACTCCTCCAGGGACAGATAGGCTGCTAAAAGCTCCCCTCTCTCACAGGTGAACAGAGAAACTTCCTTCTATCCAAGGAAGGCATGGGTAAACACAGAAACATGTAACACAGCCCTGAATTCGACACTAACCTGAAACCTGGACTATACTAACTTAGAAAGGTGGGAAAACAAGTATATTTGTTTTTGTTTTTTTCAGAAAATAAAGCAGATACAATAAAAATAAAACACTTTATATGCACTAAAATGGCTATTACATGAGTGTGTAGTGTACAACAGTTGAACAGGTAATTTAAACACAAAAATGAATTTGTTAAAATGTAGGCAGTAAAATAAGAATAATATGTAGCTGAAACAAGCTTTTTAAATCACAGAAACTTTACAAATTTGGCATTTTAGGCAGAATTAGCTAAAGGCAGCAAGAAAATGCAGAAAAATTATACTTAATCACTCCAAAGTATGAATTTTGTCTTTCTGCTGTTGTAGAACTCTGCACGGCACCAGACAGGAGCTTGTTGAGCTGTATAAAAGTGCAAAAACCTTGCAAATGCGGGTTTTATTGCAGGGAAATGAAAGAGTGAGAAATTAGCCCAAAATGGCCCATAAACTACTAATGTCTGAGCTGAAATCACTCCTCCAGGGACAGATAGCCTACTCAAAGCTGCCCCCTTTCACAGGTGAACAGAGAAACTTCATTCTATCCAAGTAAGGCATGGGAAAATGCAGAAACTTGAAACACAGCCCTCAATTCAGCAATAACATGAAAACTGGACTATACTAGCTTAGAAAGGCAGGAAAACAAGTTTTTTTTTTTTTCAGAAAATAAAGCAGATACAATCAAAAAAACACTTTAAATACAAAGAAATGGCTATCACGCTTGAGTGTGTAGCCTACAATTTAAACACAAAAATGACTTTGTTAAAATGCAGGCAGTAAAATAAGTACAATATGTAGCAGAAACAAGCTTTTTAAATCACAGAAACTCTAAAATATTGGTGTTTTAGGCAGAATTAGCTAAAGGCAGCAAGAAAATGCAGAAAAATGATACTTAATCACTCCAAAGTCTCTCTTTGGTCTCTCTGCTGCTGTAGAATTCTGCAGAGCACCAGGCAGGAGCTTGCTGAGCTGTATACAAGTGCAAAAACTC
>NW_025050076.1:0-8750 GCF_019279795.1 Protopterus annectens
AAACCGGGTTTTTGTTTTTTTGGGTTGGGTTACGGGGGGAAAAAAAAAAATTTTTGGTTTTGGTTTTTAAAAACATAACATCTCTGAAGGATATGATGTCTGAAACACTAATGGATGTCAACATTTACTGACTACAATCCTCACATTATCCTACTGATTTCACAAAAACATAAGTTGTCTGAGGAGCAGACCACATATAACAGGCAAACCTCTGTGCAGTCAGTGGACATCGGAAGGGGGGTATGTCAGAGACATATCACAAGACGTCAAGTCACACAGAAAATGCATGTCCAGACAAACCCTGTTAATCTAGCAATCCTCTACATGTATAACAGCAATACTTGCTTACAATCTGTACACATTTCTGGAGGTCTGTCCCCCATGTTGTTGGGCTGCCTCCACATGTCTTGTCCTGAGAGGTATTTCTACCTACTGTCTGTGAAGCTGTAACCCCCACAGCTCCATAATGTCCTCCACACAGGCAAGGAAAAGGGGCAAGGCTCACATGAAGGACTCAATTATAGCACAGTATTGCTATGGCATTGGCTAATGGAAAGACAACACTGGATGCAAGTAGCAAGTGGGAGCACCGACTGGTGCACAGGCTATCACCTGCTCATGAGCATTGCCTTCAAAAGGCAAGCTACTGCCTATGCAACACAGGTCTGACCCCATCTACACAAAGACAGACTGCGACTACACAAACCTAACTATTTGCATTATTCTGAGGAAACTCTTCAGCAGTATGACAGGTATGTCAATCATGTAAGCTTGTAATGGAATGCAGAAAAGGGGATGCAATAATGCCAAATAGGACATTAAACACTAGGTCAGAAGTCCTGCTTGACTGCTGCTGTCTTGCACCTATGTCCATTCCTGCTTGCCCTGTCTGCATTGACAGGGATCATGTCTGGACCATAAGTCACCCCAGCAAAGATCAGCTCATGTATGACTACTACTGAGTGTCTGTTGTCCAGTACTGAGTGTGACACTGCTAGGCCAGCTACCTTGGATATTGTAAATATTAATATGTCACCTGTGAATGCTACTATGATGCATATGCTTGTCTTACAAATGTAAGAGAATTATATGGGTTATGTACCTAGTACACAGCAGGTGCAGAAGTGTGTGTTGAACTGTATGTGATATACTGAGCCCATACCTGACAACTGTCCATAGTTTTGCAGACTGACCAGATGTCTGCCTCATATTTGTAGTCAGTGCCTCATATAGATGTGCATTGTCTGGCACATCACTGGCAGCCCATTAAAGACTGAAGTCATAACACAATAGAATACATTTGGTTGTCAGATGTCATATCCTGTGGAGTAGACCTGTGAATGTGACACTGTCTTTGCTGGAAACAAAGTGTGTTTCAGCTAGATTCATAAAGTGACACTATTTTCTGACCTTTGTCCACCAGTGATGTGTACCTTTGTGCAGATGTCTTGCTCTAACAGGAGCTAGGTGTCTTAGCATGAAACCCATGTCAATGCAAGTGAACCTTGTCCTGTAGGATACCGACATTTGTGCAGTCACTGACACCTGCTTTGTAGCTGTGGAGGGCACATTAACCTTGCCAGGTTACTCATTCCATCATATGTTTAGACCCTAAATGGGAGGCTGCAAAGCCACAGGAGGTGGAGTGTTGAACATTATCATACACATATACACCTCCAGTCTAGCCAAACAGTATGACACATGAGAGACATCCCGAGTGCAGTTAACAATTTACAAAACACCTACTCAAATCATAGCTAGCTGCATGCCTCCAACCATGACTATGGACACCCACCACACCTATTGGGGCTTCAAGAATTTTTGAATTCCTAGGTGACCAACTAGCCAACCATAGTGTGCATGACCTGAACATGAATACACAGAGATTCCTTGGTTTTGTCAATGGCAATGCAGTGGATCAGCCGGTCAACACTCCTACAACAGGTGGAAATATCCTGTACCTGATCCTAACCAACATGAGTAGCCACTGTCGCACTCCTACAGTGTCATCCTCCTTGGTAATATCTGACCACATAGCCATCACTGTTCGGGTCACCATCTCCGCTGCTCCCCCATCAGGGTAAAACAAATTTAACTTTACACAAATGACTATAAATCTCATCAGAGCAGGTAGAAGTAGCTTTACAGCCACCATCCCATCAGTTGGAACTAGCAGTAGTGTCCAGGCCCACACCACCGTACTATGTGGGCACCTACATAGCTGTATGGACTCAGAAATACCTGACAGGGCAACATCATCTCCCTCAAGGTAGGTTAAACATCCATGGCGGACAGCAGCAATACACAAATATCATAACAGGTGGAAATAATTGCTGGACAGGGCCATGAAGGAACAGGTACCTTATTGGAAGCAATGACACCTTGGTCTGCACAAGCAAATAAGGTCACAGGTGAATTACCCTAAGGCTATCTTTGAATGCAAATTGGACACATCCACCAAGGCCAATCACTAGGCCTTCCACAGATGTGTCTGCAATCCCAAAGGCAACATACAAATCATAAATCTGCTCTGTAGTGGTGATTAATAACACCACATACACATACAGCATATATATAGGCAACTGGCTGCAGACAGGTGAAGGGCAAACATCACCTCCCTGTCCCCCCATCGGTACACATACATGCACAGCACCTGCCCCCCTCCCCTCATCATCAGAAAGCAGGTCTGTAATGCCCTCTCATAGGCAACACACAGAAGTCTCCATAGGTCTGAGACCATCCCTGGTGGCATCCTACATGAACACAGCCATGGGCCCTCAGATCCCTTCTGCACTGTAAAAGTTATCCAAAAGCTCAGCACCGTGTCATCCCATCTGCACAGAGATGTCACTGTCATCCCTATAAGAAAAGGCAGAGCAATCCACCCACTCCAGCCAATCATATGTACATCAGTTTGACCAGCCTGGTCTGCAAGGGTATGGAAGGCATTATCAAGGACATTATGCACAGGGACATCTGCAACATCAAAATGCCTAAGCCCACACAGTGTCGTATTGTCAAAGGGAGATCAGACCTGTTAAATCTGGTTGACCTCTCTGAAGTGGTTAACAAACACAAGGACGAGTGGAAGATGGTGAACAATGCCTACCTTCACCTAACCCAGTTATCTCACAATAATCCCCAGGAGACCAAGCTACATATGCCTACACAGCTAGGCATCAACCTGTATGTTACCAGATGGGTAGCTAACTGGCCCAATGATAGTACCCACTCAGTCAAAGTAGTGGAAACCACCTCTAGTAGTAGAGTTTTCCAAGGGGTGTACCCCAAGGATTGGTCTGGGGGCCTCTACTGTTTGAGATAACATATCTGAGGTACAGGACAAAAGCAGTGGTCTGTGGTTAACCAGGTGTACAGACGCTTGCATGCTGGCCACTGTCTTACATTCCCATACTGATGTGAGCATCCCCCAAGAGGCCCACACCAAATTAATGACTGGTGCAAGAAGCATTTCTGCAAACTGAATGTCAGGAGAGGCATCATTCTCCCTGCTGTGGCAGATGTCATCCACACTAGTTATGACAGTAATAATGTACTGAGCATACAATTAGATGTGAGGCGGCTTGTGCACCAAGGTCGGTAGCAACCTGACAGTTTCTCACCATGTGGGCACCATTGTAAGGAAGGCTGCCTATATGGTCCACCTCAGAAATATGGATATATCATCCAGGAACCAGGAGGGCACAACATCCATGTACTCCACCTTTATCAGATACATTACCAAGTACAATGGCTCCTTTGTAGTGTACCTTGCCAAGCAAATGCAGCAGTTGCAGAGACCATAGAGGTTCCTGACCAGGCAAATCCAGGGTCTGTAACACCTATTCAATACAGATAACCTGAAAGCCCTGTCCCTGTACTCAGTCTTATACAAAAAAAAAACAAACAAAAAAAAAAACAAAAAAATATCCTTGTTTTTTCCGGGGGTTTAAATTTTATTTGGGAAAAGGGACTTTTTCCTTTGAAATTTTTTGTTTTTTTTTCCTTTGAAAATGAATCCCTGTGAGTTGTACTGTGTAGGTACTGCAGTGATAGTGCATAGTCTTGTTCCATCATCAGTTATAATCACATATCATTACACCTTGTCATTGTGTGTGGTCTGTATAGCAGTAATTCAGCTCTTACAGTATGTGCATATGCTCTTGGTGACAATGTATAGCTCACTCCAATAGTCTTGGTCTTGGTACATCACACAGAAGGATTTGGCACCCTTTCTTGTGGGCCTTACAGTAGGATTGAAAGAGATGGATTGTGGCAGGAAGAACTACCATAAGGTCTGCCCTGAAGGCTCCATAGGTGTCACAGGTGTGCCAGACTGTACCAGGAGTGTGTGTGTGCATGTGTGCATATGTGTGTGTGCGTGTGTGTGTGTGTGTGTGTGTGTGTGTGTGTGTGTGTGTGTGTGTGTGTGTGTGTATCAGCAAACATAATACTGCATGGTATTAATTCACATAAAAACAGGATAACCAAAATATATTTTTATACAAAAGCGCTCAAGCTTGTTAATTTTGCCGTGTTTTATTAAACTACTGGAAGCTCTTCTTGGGCTGCATTTTTCATTCCTGGACTATCTTGCTGGTGGTGGAATTTTGCTGCTTTAATTCATATATATTGTCTTCCTCTTACAGGTGAACACAGGGGTTGGTGTCCCTCCCACTCACAACCTGATGTCAGTGTCTTAGCAGACTCCCATGGTCATAGTGAGGCACAGGTGGGGTTGTTGGTGACTGAATCCATGCCATCATTTGGTATCCCACTTTCACCCACCATGTCCCCACACACAGTCAGTATGCCCACATGTACCCAGTCCCCAGCAGCCATAGATAATGGACAGGTTAAGGATGGTGGCATGGAACAGGCTTGTGTGTTGAGTATGGTGAGTGTGAGTGTAGACACCAGCCATAGGCAGAGAGCAGGTGAGGTCACATACAGGCAGATGGACAGGGGTGCTCAACAGAGGACTGCTTTCCATCAAGCCCCTTTCACAAGTGCCATGGCACGTGTCACCAGATGTATGTTACAGTCCGTCATGGAGGCACAGGTATGTACTGACTGCAACACCAGACAGATGATCAGGGTCATGAATGTAGCGCTCCCTGCCATGCGTGACGACCTCCACAGCATTTGTGATGTCATATGCATCTTGCTGATGTTCTGGATAGAAAGTGGGGTGAGACATTGTCACTGCTCGACAGTGCAATGTCTGTGCTGGAGCATGTGGTGGGAGTAAGGCATCAGCCAGTTGGACATAGGTCAGCAACATGATCAGCTGTGAGTCCACGTGGCCATGCACATTTAGCGCTACCAAAGAGAGGGTGCTGTACACACAACACCAGAGCAGACCATAGGCATGTTGTCCTGGCCAGTCGCATCAGGGGAGTGGATCCAGCAGACAGCAGTCACCATCAGGGAGTAATACTGTATCTGTTCTTGGGCTTGGCAATGCCAGTGATGCTCCTGGCAGAACCAGTTACCGTGTCCCTGCCGGGAGATGGTGAACTGTACATCCTGACATGTACAGTCAATGGCTGTCCAACATACCCTGTGTCAGGCATCTACATCACCTGATGGTGTACAAACACTCACACATCCCTATCACAGGCCATTCACCACCAGACATGCACAGCTCCTCTGCATGGCCCATTTGAACATCACCCCTTCAGACACACACACACACACACACACACACACACACACACACACACACACACACACACACACACACACACACACGATGTCAGCCATATGGCCCAGCTTAGGCCTCTGGTAATCCAACACCACACCCTGTGCCTGTAATGATACTTGTGCCACAACCCTGTTATCCATACCATTGATGCACGGACATGCTCATATGGGTCTGATGCACAGGGTGACTATACTACAGTGTAGCAATGTCATGCTATGTAAGGTGCTGTCTGCTGGCAGTATTTATGGGTACACATCGAGGTGCATGTATCTTGTTAGCCATGATGCACTATTGCTGTTAGTACTGCTGACTGACTCTAGTGTTACATACTGTATTCTGGTTGTGTTGCAAGTGTCTGTGTATCTGCAGGCCTGCTGAGAGTAGCAATGATGAGTAAGGCAGAGTGGAAACACAGTGACCTCTTCATAGCCAAGGTACAGCTGTATATGTACATGTTTACAGGTGTGTTTACATGCAACGGTGTGGGAGTGGGCAGTTGTAGCAGACAGTGTGATCTTGCATGCATACTCTTGACACAGCCATCTAGCCTTCATGCATGTCACCTGGGTGTTCTGTAGAACTTTAGGGTCACACATACAGAGGAGGTTACTTGAGTACTGGCACTAGGTTCCTCACAAGCTTAGCCATTACTTTAACTGCAACAGATTCAGCTATAAGCATATGTTGCCCTTGCCATTTCTGTCACATCCACTCAACCATCATGCAGTTGATTAGGGTATGCCTAGTACTGTGTATGACAGGTCTGGGGTATGCATTCCTGACACAGGTCTTCCTGTGTTAGTCTAACCTGACAATCACCAGCATGTGTGTCTGCTATCTGATATGCATGTCTGGCCTCATGCTGGTAGTGCACACAGAGGCATAGTTCTGTACATGGGTCAGCTGATGAAGGGCTGAGCACAGCTCCTACCTGCACAGTCTTACGAACTATAGCGCTAGATACATAATACAGATAGCACAAGAATACTATTACAGTTTTTCACAGTTATCACACATGCCATGGAGCTTATAGGATTTAACAGTGTTGCAAGGTATGTCTAAAATGATTACATCAAGAGCCCTTGTAAAGTATGGCAATGGGAAATGTAGTGGGTGGGAAGGACATCAGAATTCAGTACGCTAAAAACATACACACTTACAAACACCTTCACACACACACACACACACACACACACACACACACACACACACACACACACACACACACACACACACACACATGCAAACACACACATTTGGCACAACTGAGTATATAAATCAACTACTGTCTATCTAGTTATTATCTTGCATTAAACTGTTACCTAGCTTTACACATGCACCATGGAGCCTGAGAGGGCTGAATAGGTCCAAAGGTTCTTCTATGGTAATGAGCATCAGCAGGACTGCTTAAGCAGGGTACTGGAAAAGTTTTGTGGGTGGAAGGTCCTCAAAATACATCTAGCCTACAAAAAATCTTGTTCACCTTAAATACACTAATACTTACTAAAACCTGGAGAATACAAACCTGCCCATTCCATGCTAGTTTGTACTATAGTGTTCCCACAGCTTATCACATGTGCTGCAGAGCCATAGGCTGAGGGCACAAAGGTAATTTTAAGGTGAATGACATCAGCAGGGACTGTTAAAGCTGGGCACTGGGCAGTGCTAGGTGGAAAGCCCTCAAAATACTTTAGCTTACATACACACTTTTGCACATGCACTCACACACACACACACACACACACACACACACACACACACACACACTTGCCAGACCTGAAAATAGAACCCCTGCCTATTTAGTTAAAGTTGGGTACTGGGAAGTGTTGTGGATGGGAAAGTCTTCAATATATTTCAGCTTACAAACATACATACTTTTGTACATACACTTATACAAACAGACACACATTTGCCAGACCTGAAAATAGAACCCCTGCCTATTTAGTTATTTGTACTATAGTGTTAGACAATTATTGCATGCGCTACAGATCTTACAGGGCTGACTAAGTGCACAAAGGTACTTCTAAGGTGAATGACATCAGCAGAACTGCTAACTTTGGGAATTGGGATATGTACTGGGTGGGAAAGTCCTTAAAATACTTCAGCCTACAAACATACAGACTTACACACACACACATTTGCCAGAACTGGGAATAGAACTCCTGCTATCTAGTTATTTGTACTATACTGCTACATAGTTATTGCATGCACCATGGAGTTTATAGGGCTGGGGCTGTGCAAAGATACTTCTAAGAGGAATTACATCAGCAGGACTGCTAAAGTGAGGCACTGGGAAGTGTACTGTGTGGGAATGGCCTAAACCTGTTTCACCTACACACACACACACACACACACACACACACACACACACACACACATACATACACACACACACACACACACACACACACACACACACACACACACACACACACACACACACACACACACATGCACTTACATTTACCAGGACTGGGATTATAACCCTTACCTATCTAGTTATATTTATATTATAGTGTGATGCAGTTATTGCACATGTTACAGAGTTTCTAGGACTGACAGGTGTCCAATGGTACTTCTAATGTGAATGACAACAGCAGATCTTGTGAAGTAGGGCAATGTGAAGTGTTCTGAGTGGGAACAGTGTCCTAATACTTATCGGTGCAATTACACAATGGAGCTCGCCTTCATGCTGGCACATGTAACTGGTTACAACTGGTATGCTACTGTCCACAGCAGAACATCACTCTATGCCACTCAGTGTATCAGTGTGTGTGACTCACTCTGTGTGTGTCCCCCTGTGCATCTCTCTCTCTCTCTATCACTGTCTGTCTCTCTCTTCCACACATCTATGTGTGTGTATGCTTGACATATTGTTATCTGCTGCCCATATATATGTCTGTGTATCACACACAACAGATGCAGATATATCACATATGGGCCACCTACAACTAGCTGAGGGTAATCCTGCCTGATGGGTGTGTGTAGGGACAGTTAAGGTGTACATAGTTGTCTGTATGCATATATGCACAATACATTATAT
>NW_025050077.1:0-12623 GCF_019279795.1 Protopterus annectens
ATCAAAAATGGGGAAAATTTTTAAAAAAAAAAATTTGCAAAAAGTTTACAACAAAGAAACTTTTCACAAGAAATGCGAAACTTTTAAGAATGCAGCAGGAAATGCTTTGTACAACAAAGTCAAACAATGCAGCAGGAAATGCTTTGTACAACAAAGTCAAACAATGCAGCAGGAAATGCTTTGTACCACAAAGTCAAACAATGCAGCAGGAAATGCTTTGTACAACAAAGTCAAACAATGCAGCAAGAAATGCTTTGTACAACAAAGTCAAACAATGCAGCAGGAAATGCTTTGTACAACAAAGTCAAACAATGCAGCAGGAAATGCTTTGTACCACAAAGTCAAACAATGCAGCAGGAAATGCTTTGTACAACAAAGTCAAACAATGCAGCAGGAAATGCTTTGTACAACAAAGTCAAACAATGCAGCAAGAAATGCTTTGTACAACAAAGTCAAACAATGCAGCAGGAAATGCTTTGTACAACAAAGTCAAACAATGCAGCAGGAAATGCTTTGTACAACAAAGTCAAACAATGCAGCAAGAAATGCTTTGTACAACAAAGTCAAACAATGCAGCAGGAAATGCTTTGTACAACAAAGTCAAACAATGCAGCAAGAAATGCTTTGTACAACAAAGTCAAACAATGCAGCAGGAAATGCTTTGTACAACAAAGTCAAACAATGCAGCAGGAAATGCTTTGTACAACAAAGTCAAACAATGCAGCAGGAAATGCTTTGTACAACAAAGTCAAACAATGCAGCAGGAAATGCTTTGTACAACAAAGTCAAACAATGCAGCAGGAAATGCTTTGTACAACAAAGTCAAACAATGCAGCAGGAAATGCTTTGTACAACAAAGTCAAACAATGCAGCAGGAAATGTTTTGTACAACAAAGTCAAACAATGCAGCAGAAATGCTTTGTACCACAAAGTCAAACAATGCAGCAGGAAATGCTTTGTACAACAAAGTCAAACAATGCAGCAGGAAATGCTTTGTACAACAAAGTCAAACAATGCAGCAAGAAATGTTTTGTACCACAAAGTCAAACAATGCAGCAAGAAATGCTTTGTACCACAAAGTCAAACAATGCAGCAGGAAATGCTTTGTACCACAAAGTCAAACAATGCAGCAGGAAATGCTTTGTACAACAAAGTCAAACAATGCAGCAGGAAATGCTTTGTACAACAAAGTCAAACAATGCAGCAGGAAATGCTTTGTACAACAAAGTCAAACAATGCAGCAGGAAATGCTTTGTACAACAAAGTCAAACAATGCAGCAAGAAATGCTTTGTACAACAAAGTCAAACAATGCAGCAGGAAATGCTTTGTACAACAAAGTCAAACAATGCAGCAGGAAATGCTTTGTACAACAAAGTCAAACAATGCAGCAGGAAATGCTTTGTACAACAAAGTCAAACAATGAGGCAGGAAATGCTTTGTACAACAAAGTCAAACAATGCAGCAGGAAATGCTTTGTACAACAAAGTCAAACAATGCAGCAGGAAATGCTTTGCACAACAAAGTCAAACAATACAGCAGGAAATGCTTTGTACAACAAAGTAAAACAATGCAGCAAGAAATACTTTGTACCACACAGTCAAACAATGCATCAGGAAATACTTTGTACAACAAAGTCAAACAATGCAGCATTAAATGTTTTGTACCACAAAGTCAAAAACTGCGGCAAGAAATGCTTTGTACCACAAAGTCAAACAATGCAGAAGGAAATGCTTTGTACAATAAAGTCAAACAGGGCAGCAGGAAATTCTTTGTACAACAAATTCAAACAATGCAGCAGGAAATGCTTTGTACAACAAAGTCAAACAATGCAGCAAGAAATGCTTTGTACAACAAAGTCAAACAATGCAGCAAGAAATGCTTTGTACAACAAAGTCAAACAATGCAGCAAGAAATGCTTTGTACCACAAAGTCAAACAATGCAGCAAGAAATGCTTTGTACCACAAAGTCAAACAATGCAGCAGGAAATGCTTTGTACAACAAAGTCAAACAATGCAGCAAGAAATGCTTTGTACCACAAAGTCAAACAATGCAGCAGGAAATGCTTTGTACAACAAAGTCAAACAATGCAGCAAGAAATGCTTTGTACAACAAAGTCAAACAATGCAGCAAGAAATGTTTTGTACCACAAAGTCAAACAATGCAGCAAGAAATGCTTTGTACAACAAAGTCAAACAATGCAGCAAGAAATGCTTTGTACCACAAAGTCAAACAATGCAGCAAGAAATGCTTTGTACAACAAAGTCAAGCAATACAGCAAGAAATGCTTTGTTCCACAAAGTCAAACAATACAGCAAGAAATGCTTTGTACCACAAAGTTAAACAATGCAGCAAGAAATGTTTTGTACCACAAACTCAAACAATGCAGCAGGAAATGCTTTGTACAACAAAGTCAAACAATGCAGCAGGAAATGCTTTGTACCACAAAGTCAAACAATGCAGCAGGAAATGCTTTGTACAACAAAGTCAAACAATGCAGCAGGAAATCCTTTGTACCACAAAGTCAAACAATCAGGCAGGAAATGCTTTGTACAACAAAGTCAAACAATGTAGTAAGAAATGCTTTGTACAACAAAGTCAAACAATGCAGCAGGAAATGCTTTGTACAAAAAAGTCAAACAATGCAGCAAGAAATTCTTTGTACCACAAAGTCAAACAATGCAGCAGGAAATAATTTGTATAACAAAGTCAAACAATGCAGCAGGAAATGCTTTGTACCACAAAGTCAAACAATGCAGCAGGAAATGCTTTGTACAACAAAGTCAAACAATGCAGCAGGAAATGATTTGTAGAACAAAGTGAAACAATGCAGCAATAAATGATTTGTATAGCAAAGTCAAACAATGCAGAAGGAAATGCTTTGTACAACAAATTCAAACAATGCAGCAGGAAATGCTTTGTACAACAAAGTCAAACAATGCAGCAGGAAATGTTTGTACCACAAAGTCAAACAATGCAGCAGGAAATGCTTTGCACCACAAAGTCAAACAATGCAGCAGGAAATGCTTTGTACAACAAAGTCAAACAATGCAGCAAGAAATGCTTTGTACCACAAAGTCAAACAATGCAGTAGGAAATGCTTTGTACAGCAAAGTCAAACAATGCAGCAAGAAATGCTTTGTACCACAAAGTCAAACAATGCAGCAGGAAATGCTTTGTACAACAAAGTCAAACAATGCAGCAGGAAATGCTTTGTACCACAAAGTCAAACAATGCAGCAGGAAATGCTTTGTACCACAAAGTCAAACAATGCAGCAAGAAATGCTTTGTACAACAAAGTCAAACAATGCAGCAGGAAATGTTTTGAACCACAAAGTCAAACAATGCAGCAGGAAATGCTTTGTACAAGAAAGTCAAACAATGCAGCAGGAAATTCTTTGTCAACAAAGTCAAACATTGCAGCAGGAAATGCTTTGTATAACAAATTCAAACAATGCAGAAAGAAATGATAATATGCTTATCTCTAAATGTTTCTATTGTTCCTAGTTTTATCTGTTTGTAACCCTACTGAAAACTGCATATTATACTTATCTCTAAATGTTTCTATTGTTCCTAGTTTTATCTGTTTGTAACCCTACTGAAAACTGCATATTATACTTATCTCTAAATGTTTCTATTGTTCCTAGTTGTATCTGTTTGTAACCCTACTGAAAACTGCATATTATACTTATCTCTAAATGTTTCTATTGTTCCTAGTTGTATCTGTTTGTAACCCTACTGAAAACTGCATATTATACTTATCTCTAAATGTTTCTATTGTTCCTAGTTGTATCTGTTTGTAACCCTACTGAAAACTGCATATTATACTTATCTCTAAATGTTTCTATTGTTCCTAGTTGTATCTGTTTGTCACCCTACTGAAAACTGCATATTATACTTATCTCTAAATGTTTCTATTGTTCCTAGTTTTATCTGTTTGTCACCCTACTGAAAACTGCATATTATACTTATCTCTAAATGTTTCTATTGTTCCTAGTTTTATCTGTTTGTAACCCTACTGAAAACTGCATATTATACTTATCTCTAAATGTTTCTATTGTTCCTAGTTTTATCTGTTTGTAACCCTACTGAAAACTGCATATTATACTTATCTCTAAATGTTTCTATTGTTCCTAGTTTTATCTGTTTGTCACCCTACTGAAAACTGCATATTATACTTATCTCTAAATGTTTCTATTGTTCCTAGTTTTATCTGTTTGTAACCCTACTGAAAACTGCATATTATACTTATCTCTAAATGTTTCTATTGTTCCTAGTTTTATCTGTTTGTCACCCTACTGAAAACTGCATATTATACTTATCTCTAAATGTTTCTATTGTTCCTAGTTGTATCTGTTTGTAACCCTACTGAAAACTGCATATTATACTTATCTCTAAATGTTTCTATTGTTCCTAGTTGTATCTGTTTGTCACCCTACTGAAAACTGCATATTATACTTATCTCTAAATGTTTCTATTGTTCCTAGTTTTATCTGTTTGTAACCCTACTGAAAACTGCATATTATACTTATCTCTAAATGTTTCTATTGTTCCTAGTTTTATCTGTTTGTAACCCTACTGAAAACTGCATATTATACTTATCTCTAAATGTTTCTATTGTTCCTAGTTGTATCTGTTTGTAACCCTACTGAAAACTGCATATTATACTTATCTCTAAATGTTTCTATTGTTCCTAGTTTTATCTGTTTGTCACCCTACTGAAAACTGCATATTATACTTATCTCTAAATGTTTCTATTGTTCCTAGTTGTATCTGTTTGTAACCCTACTGAAAACTGCATATTATACTTATCTCTAAATGTTTCTATTGTTCCTAGTTGTATCTGTTTGTCACCCTACTGAAAACTGCATATTATACTTATCTCTAAATGTTTCTATTGTTCCTAGTTTTATCTGTTTGTCACCCTACTGAAAACTGCATATTATACTTATCTCTAAATGTTTCTATTGTTCCTAGTTTTATCTGTTTGTAACCCTACTGAAAACTGCATATTATACTTATCTCTAAATGTTTCTATTGTTCCTAGTTTTATCTGTTTGTAACCCTACTGAAAACTGCATATTATACTTATCTCTAAATGTTTCTATTGTTCCTAGTTGTATCTGTTTGTAACCCTACTGAAAACTGCATATTATACTTATCTCTAAATGTTTCTATTGTTCCTAGTTTTATCTGTTTGTCACCCTACTGAAAACTGCATATTATACTTATCTCTAAATGTTTCTATTGTTCCTAGTTGTATCTGTTTGTAACCCTACTGAAAACTGCATATTATACTTATCTCTAAATGTTTCTATTGTTCCTAGTTTTATCTGTTTGTCACCCTACTGAAAACTGCATATTATACTTATCTCTAAATGTTTCTATTGTTCCTAGTTTTATCTGTTTGTAACCCTACTGAAAACTGCATATTATACTTATCTCTAAATGTTTCTATTGTTCCTAGTTGTATCTGTTTGTCACCCTACTGAAAACTGCATATTATACTTATCTCTAAATGTTTCTATTGTTCCTAGTTGTATCTGTTTGTCACCCTACTGAAAACTGCATATTATACTTATCTCTAAATGTTTCTATTGTTCCTAGTTTTATCTGTTTGTCACCCTACTGAAAACTGCATATTATACTTATCTCTAAATGTTTCTATTGTTCCTAGTTTTATCTGTTTGTAACCCTACTGAAAACTGCATATTATACTTATCTCTAAATGTTTCTATTGTTCCTAGTTGTATCTGTTTGTCACCCTACTGAAAACTGCATATTATACTTATCTCTAAATGTTTCTATTGTTCCTAGTTGTATCTGTTTGTAACCCTACTGAAAACTGCATATTATACTTATCTCTAAATGTTTCTATTGTTCCTAGTTGTATCTGTTTGTAACCCTACTGAAAACTGCATATTATACTTATCTCTAAATGTTTCTATTGTTCCTAGTTGTATCTGTTTGTAACCCTACTGAAAACTGCATATTATACTTATCTCTAAATGTTTCTATTGTTCCTAGTTGTATCTGTTTGTAACCCTACTGAAAACTGCATATTATACTTATCTCTAAATGTTTCTATTGTTCCTAGTTTTATCTGTTTGTCACCCTACTGAAAACTGCATATTATACTTATCTCTAAATGTTTCTATTGTTCCTAGTTTTATCTGTTTGTCACCCTACTGAAAACTGCATATTATACTTATCTCTAAATGTTTCTATTGTTCCTAGTTTTATCTGTTTGTAACCCTACTGAAAACTGCATATTATACTTATCTCTAAATGTTTCTATTGTTCCTAGTTTTATCTGTTTGTAACCCTACTGAAAACTGCATATTATACTTATCTCTAAATGTTTCTATTGTTCCTAGTTGTATCTGTTTGTAACCCTACTGAAAACTGCATATTATACTTATCTCTAAATGTTTCTATTGTTCCTAGTTTTATCTGTTTGTCACCCTACTGAAAACTGCATATTATACTTATCTCTAAATGTTTCTATTGTTCCTAGTTGTATCTGTTTGTAACCCTACTGAAAACTGCATATTATACTTATCTCTAAATGTTTCTATTGTTCCTAGTTGTATCTGTTTGTCACCCTACTGAAAACTGCATATTATACTTATCTCTAAATGTTTCTATTGTTCCTAGTTTTATCTGTTTGTAACCCTACTGAAAACTGCATATTATACTTATCTCTAAATGTTTCTATTGTTCCTAGTTGTATCTGTTTGTCACCCTACTGAAAACTGCATATTATACTTATCTCTAAATGTTTCTATTGTTCCTAGTTTTATCTGTTTGTCACCCTACTGAAAACTGCATATTATACTTATCTCTAAATGTTTCTATTGTTCCTAGTTTTATCTGTTTGTAACCCTACTGAAAACTGCATATTATACTTATCTCTAAATGTTTCTATTGTTCCTAGTTTTATCTGTTTGTAACCCTACTGAAAACTGCATATTATACTTATCTCTAAATGTTTCTATTGTTCCTAGTTTTATCTGTTTGTCACCCTACTGAAAACTGCATATTATACTTATCTCTAAATGTTTCTATTGTTCCTAGTTTTATCTGTTTGTAACCCTACTGAAAACTGCATATTATACTTATCTCTAAATGTTTCTATTGTTCCTAGTTTTATCTGTTTGTCACCCTACTGAAAACTGCATATTATACTTATCTCTAAATGTTTCTATTGTTCCTAGTTTTATCTGTTTGTAACCCTACTGAAAACTGCATATTATACTTATCTCTAAATGTTTCTATTGTTCCTAGTTGTATCTGTTTGTCACCCTACTGAAAACTGCATATTATACTTATCTCTAAATGTTTCTATTGTTCCTAGTTGTATCTGTTTGTAACCCTACTGAAAACTGCATATTATACTTATCTCTAAATGTTTCTATTGTTCCTAGTTGTATCTGTTTGTAACCCTACTGAAAACTGCATATTATACTTATCTCTAAATGTTTCTATTGTTCCTAGTTGTATCTGTTTGTAACCCTACTGAAAACTGCATATTATACTTATCTCTAAATGTTTCTATTGTTCCTAGTTGTATCTGTTTGTAACCCTACTGAAAACTGCATATTATACTTATCTCTAAATGTTTCTATTGTTCCTAGTTTTATCTGTTTGTCACCCTACTGAAAACTGCATATTATACTTATCTCTAAATGTTTCTATTGTTCCTAGTTTTATCTGTTTGTCACCCTACTGAAAACTGCATATTATACTTATCTCTAAATGTTTCTATTGTTCCTAGTTTTATCTGTTTGTAACCCTACTGAAAACTGCATATTATACTTATCTCTAAATGTTTCTATTGTTCCTAGTTTTATCTGTTTGTAACCCTACTGAAAACTGCATATTATACTTATCTCTAAATGTTTCTATTGTTCCTAGTTTTATCTGTTTGTCACCCTACTGAAAACTGCATATTATACTTATCTCTAAATGTTTCTATTGTTCCTAGTTTTATCTGTTTGTAACCCTACTGAAAACTGCATATTATACTTATCTCTAAATGTTTCTATTGTTCCTAGTTGTATCTGTTTGTCACCCTACTGAAAACTGCATATTATACTTATCTCTAAATGTTTCTATTGTTCCTAGTTTTATCTGTTTGTCACCCTACTGAAAACTGCATATTATACTTATCTCTAAATGTTTCTATTGTTCCTAGTTGTATCTGTTTGTCACCCTACTGAAAACTGCATATTATACTTATCTCTAAATGTTTCTATTGTTCCTAGTTGTATCTGTTTGTAACCCTACTGAAAACTGCATATTATACTTATCTCTAAATGTTTCTATTGTTCCTAGTTGTATCTGTTTGTAACCCTACTGAAAACTGCATATTATACTTATCTCTAAATGTTTCTATTGTTCCTAGTTGTATCTGTTTGTAACCCTACTGAAAACTGCATATTATACTTATCTCTAAATGTTTCTATTGTTCCTAGTTTTATCTGTTTGTAACCCTACTGAAAACTGCATATTATACTTATCTCTAAATGTTTCTATTGTTCCTAGTTTTATCTGTTTGTCACCCTACTGAAAACTGCATATTATACTTATCTCTAAATGTTTCTATTGTTCCTAGTTTTATCTGTTTGTAACCCTACTGAAAACTGCATATTATACTTATCTCTAAATGTTTCTATTGTTCCTAGTTGTATCTGTTTGTAACCCTACTGAAAACTGCATATTATACTTATCTCTAAATGTTTCTATTGTTCCTAGTTGTATCTGTTTGTAACCCTACTGAAAACTGCATATTATACTTATCTCTAAATGTTTCTATTGTTCCTAGTTTTATCTGTTTGTAACCCTACTGAAAACTGCATATTATACTTATCTCTAAATGTTTCTATTGTTCCTAGTTTTATCTGTTTGTCACCCTACTGAAAACTGCATATTATACTTATCTCTAAATGTTTCTATTGTTCCTAGTTTTATCTGTTTGTAACCCTACTGAAAACTGCATATTATACTTATCTCTAAATGTTTCTATTGTTCCTAGTTTTATCTGTTTGTAACCCTACTGAAAACTGCATATTATACTTATCTCTAAATGTTTCTATTGTTCCTAGTTGTATCTGTTTGTAACCCTACTGAAAACTGCATATTATACTTATCTCTAAATGTTTCTATTGTTCCTAGTTGTATCTGTTTGTCACCCTACTGAAAACTGCATATTATACTTATCTCTAAATGTTTCTATTGTTCCTAGTTGTATCTGTTTGTAACCCTACTGAAAACTGCATATTATACTTATCTCTAAATGTTTCTATTGTTCCTAGTTTTATCTGTTTGTCACCCTACTGAAAACTGCATATTATACTTATCTCTAAATGTTTCTATTGTTCCTAGTTTTATCTGTTTGTCACCCTACTGAAAACTGCATATTATACTTATCTCTAAATGTTTCTATTGTTCCTAGTTTTATCTGTTTGTCACCCTACTGAAAACTGCATATTATACTTATCTCTAAATGTTTCTATTGTTCCTAGTTGTATCTGTTTGTAACCCTACTGAAAACTGCATATTATACTTATCTCTAAATGTTTCTATTGTTCCTAGTTTTATCTGTTTGTAACCCTACTGAAAACTGCATATTATACTTATCTCTAAATGTTTCTATTGTTCCTAGTTGTATCTGTTTGTCACCCTACTGAAAACTGCATATTATACTTATCTCTAAATGTTTCTATTGTTCCTAGTTGTATCTGTTTGTCACCCTACTGAAAACTGCATATTATACTTATCTCTAAATGTTTCTATTGTTCCTAGTTTTATCTGTTTGTAACCCTACTGAAAACTGCATATTATACTTATCTCTAAATGTTTCTATTGTTCCTAGTTGTATCTGTTTGTAACCCTACTGAAAACTGCATATTATACTTATCTCTAAATGTTTCTATTGTTCCTAGTTGTATCTGTTTGTCACCCTACTGAAAACTGCATATTATACTTATCTCTAAATGTTTCTATTGTTCCTAGTTGTATCTGTTTGTAACCCTACTGAAAACTGCATATTATACTTATCTCTAAATGTTTCTATTGTTCCTAGTTTTATCTGTTTGTAACCCTACTGAAAACTGCATATTATACTTATCTCTAAATGTTTCTATTGTTCCTAGTTGTATCTGTTTGTCACCCTACTGAAAACTGCATATTATACTTATCTCTAAATGTTTCTATTGTTCCTAGTTGTATCTGTTTGTAACCCTACTGAAAACTGCATATTATACTTATCTCTAAATGTTTCTATTGTTCCTAGTTGTATCTGTTTGTAACCCTACTGAAAACTGCATATTATACTTATCTCTAAATGTTTCTATTGTTCCTAGTTGTATCTGTTTGTAACCCTACTGAAAACTGCATATTATACTTATCTCTAAATGTTTCTATTGTTCCTAGTTGTATCTGTTTGTAACCCTACTGAAAACTGCATATTATACTTATCTCTAAATGTTTCTATTGTTCCTAGTTGTATCTGTTTGTAACCCTACTGAAAACTGCATATTATACTTATCTCTAAATGTTTCTATTGTTCCTAGTTGTATCTGTTTGTAACCCTACTGAAAACTGCATATTATACTTATCTCTAAATGTTTCTATTGTTCCTAGTTGTATCTGTTTGTAACCCTACTGAAAACTGCATATTATACTTATCTCTAAATGTTTCTATTGTTCCTAGTTGTATCTGTTTGTCACCCTACTGAAAACTGCATATTATACTTATCTCTAAATGTTTCTATTGTTCCTAGTTGTATCTGTTTGTCACCCTACTGAAAACTGCATATTATACTTATCTCTAAATGTTTCTATTGTTCCTAGTTTTATCTGTTTGTATTTGTCACCCTACTGAAAACTGCATATTATACTTATCTCTAAATGTTTCTATTGTTCCTAGTTTTATCTGTTTGTCACCCTACTGAAAACTGCATATTATACTTATCTCTAAATGTTTCTATTGTTCCTAGTTTTATCTGTTTGTCACCCTACTGAAAACTGCATATTATACTTATCTCTAAATGTTTCTATTGTTCCTAGTTTTATCTGTTTGTAACCCTACTGAAAACTGCATATTATACTTATCTCTAAATGTTTCTATTGTTCCTAGTTTTATCTGTTTGTCACCCTACTGAAAACTGCATATTATACTTATCTCTAAATGTTTCTATTGTTCCTAGTTGTATCTGTTTGTCACCCTACTGAAAACTGCATATTATACTTATCTCTAAATGTTTCTATTGTTCCTAGTTTTATCTGTTTGTCACCCTACTGAAAACTGCATATTATACTTATCTCTAAATGTTTCTATTGTTCCTAGTTGTATCTGTTTGTCACCCTACTGAAAACTGCATATTATACTTATCTCTAAATGTTTCTATTGTTCCTAGTTGTATCTGTTTGTAACCCTACTGAAAACTGCATATTATACTTATCTCTAAATGTTTCTATTGTTCCTAGTTTTATCTGTTTGTAACCCTACTGAAAACTGCATATTATACTTATCTCTAAATGTTTCTATTGTTCCTAGTTTTATCTGTTTGTAACCCTACTGAAAACTGCATATTATACTTATCTCTAAATGTTTCTATTGTTCCTAGTTTTATCTGTTTGTAACCCTACTGAAAACTGCATATTATACTTATCTCTAAATGTTTCTATTGTTCCTAGTTGTATCTGTTTGTAACCCTACTGAAAACTGCATATTATACTTATCTCTAAATGTTTCTATTGTTCCTAGTTGTATCTGTTTGTAACCCTACTGAAAACTGCATATTATACTTATCTCTAAATGTTTCTATTGTTCCTAGTTGTATCTGTTTGTCACCCTACTGAAAACTGCATATTATACTTATCTCTAAATGTTTCTATTGTTCCTAGTTTTATCTGTTTGTCACCCTACTGAAAACTGCATATTATACTTATCTCTAAATGTTTCTATTGTTCCTAGTTGTATCTGTTTGTCACCCTACTGAAAACTGCATATTATACTTATCTCTAAATGTTTCTATTGTTCCTAGTTTTATCTGTTTGTAACCCTACTGAAAACTGCATATTATACTTATCTCTAAATGTTTCTATTGTTCCTAGTTTTATCTGTTTGTCACCCTACTGAAAACTGCATATTATACTTATCTCTAAATGTTTCTATTGTTCCTAGTTTTATCTGTTTGTCACCCTACTGAAAACTGCATATTATACTTATCTCTAAATGTTTCTATTGTTCCTAGTTGTATCTGTTTGTAACCCTACTGAAAACTGCATATTATACTTATCTCTAAATGTTTCTATTGTTCCTAGTTGTATCTGTTTGTCACCCTACTGAAAACTGCATATTATACTTATCTCTAAATGTTTCTATTGTTCCTAGTTTTATCTGTTTGTAACCCTACTGAAAACTGCATATTATACTTATCTCTAAATGTTTCTGTTTGCCAACCCCCTTAAAAATGAAAAAAACTTTTTTCCAATTTTTTTTAAAAACAAAAATTATTTTTTTCTAAATTTTTTCCCCCATTGTTTTTTTTCCCAAAATTTTATTTTTTGTTTTTTTTTTTAAAAATGAAAAAAAACCCGTTTTTTTTTTATTTT
>NW_025050078.1:0-14777 GCF_019279795.1 Protopterus annectens
GAGCTTTCGTGAGCATGCCCAGTGTGAGTTTCCATATGTTGAACTACAGCCCATCATGTTGTGGATGAGTGTAACTCCAAAAATAACTCCTGTTTAAGGTCAGTGTTCTGTGACATGTTGTGTAGTTACTGTCCAGATGCTTCCTGTGAACACAACAGGGATTATACTGTGCCTGCAGGTTTGCATGGGATACTTTGTATACAATCATAACATCCATTCCTACTGACCTAGCACTGTAGTACTGTAGTGTGTAGTGGTTCAGTACTTCACTGTGGTGACAGTATCCTGGGCTTTAGTCCTATCACTGATTTACATTTCCATACTGTGCACAACAGCCCTTTAGGGTCCAGTTGCACGCCTGCACAAAGGCAGAGCCTATGGACTTGGTAATTACTGCCCCATAAGTTTAACAAGTGAAGTCTGCAAAGCTATGCAGAGGATCATAATGGAGCCTCATAAAGAAAGATATGGGGATATGTGACATTAAATTGTCCCAGTTTGTGTTGATCATGAAAGTCATGCCTTTTTGTACTGGTTGACATTAACACAACAGTATCTACGGCCATTGATGAGGGAAAGGCAGTCCATAGAGCATACCTTGCCCTTGAAAACACTTGCAACGCAAAAGCCCACACAGGTATTGTGGGAAACCCTAGCAACAGAAATGTACACTCATATGTCACAAGATCAGGTTGTAAACTGTCTGACGGACATGACCCATTATATATGTTAGAGTTGCTGGCACTATGTCAGACACCAGGCCAGCCACATGTGGTCTCACAGGGCTCAGTCCTGGCCCCTATTGTTTGTTATTCACTTCTCAGAAGTACAGGCCAACATGGGAGGACTTTATTGACAAAGTTTGCAGATGACTGCACACTGCGCTATAGTGGACAGTGCATCAGACACTGATATCTCAGAAGGGACCCACACACCGATAGCTGCGCCAGAGCCATGGCCTGAAGTCAACTTGCAAAACATGTGTAGTCATACCCTTCAGGGAAAGCAAGGTAAATTTGCTACCATATATAGGTGGCAACTTCAAGCACAGAGGCAGAGGTTATCATGGACCTGGGGACCCAGGCTGACAGTCACCGTTCTGATGACACTCACATTGCTAAAGTGCCAGTAGGACCTTCTACATTGTCCATTACGATCAGGAGCGATCCACATCCAGATCTAGTGGGTCATTGTTCTGTACTCTTCACTTATCGGACCGGTGATCTGGTACACTGCCTTATCTTGGATGTATCTCACCTGACATCTACAGCAAGTGAGAGACCCGAATGTCCCCCAACAAAGGATAAAGGGTCTCCAACATCTGTCATATTAAGGCTGCCAGGATTGAAGACACTACAGCTCTTATTCAGTCACATACTGGCCGTCTGCTTACAGGTGACATGTGCATGACATGCAAGCATGTCCAACCAGGTGATTAATGGACATGCTCCACCCCTCAAAATCGTCAGGATCCACCTGAACCACTAGTGCAAGTGACTTACACCATAGCAGGGATGTACATTGGACATGTTGGAGGGGTGGATTTATCACCGCTCGAGACTCCCTATGCTATGGAATACAATCACGGTCCATGTGAGTCACAGCACCTTGCTGGCTCTTGTGGGGCATATATACCAGATGGTGTGAAGGTCCCAGGACCAAGCTTTGTGGGATGCCTGTTATATGTGGTTTGTAGTCTGACATGGTTGCTGCATGTCTGACCATGTTGTTCTGTCGCTGGTCTGGTTTGCAACCCCTCTCATGACATTGGGGTGTATATATCAGCTGGTGAGCAAATCTATACGGAACACATAGGGTATTGTACAGAAGGCTTTGCAAGGTCCGCTACACTGTGTGGGACCACATTGCCCTCATCACTGACTTCAAGTACTGTTTCAACTTTGGAGTCACACATGTTTGAGGGTGGGTCTGCACTTTGTAAACCCACACTGGGTACGGGGTCGGGTGTCAATAGATCCACAATAGATCCACATGCATATCATTATGTCTGTGGTACATGCTGGTCCCTTTCCATAGCTGCAGACCAAACCTCTCATGATTCTGTGGTGGTTGTTTTTACTATCCATTCAGGAGACACCTTTGTTGAGAACACACACTGTTGTTGTTGCACACACTGCTCTTTGGGTAAATGCATCTTCCTGTGGTAAGGGTGACATAATGTCAGGGAGGTGCAGTCTGCTGGGAAGGTATTTGGCATTATGGGGGGGGTTTGCACTGCACATGTCAGGATGTATGTTGGCCATACCTGTATTGTGTCTGGTATGTTGTTTGTGGCAACATCTGTGTGGATCCGGAGACATATCCAGGAATCAACAAAATGCTTACTACCATCATTTGCAACAGCCTTGGGGTTATCTGTAGTGTCCTGTACAATCTGTATCATAATGGGTTCATACTAGGCTACCCCCTAGGGGCATCTGTAAGCCTGCATGTCCATTTTGTTTGATGGATTCTGGGGAATTGTCTACCACCTGTAAGTCAAGTGCTAGTATGATACCAGGGCATAGTGGACACAAACAGCTCAGAAGCTGACTTCCACACTTCTTCGGACTGGAGATGGCGTTATCCATTAAAGCCCACTGGGCCAGTGGAAACCACAACACACAATGGTGACTCCTGCACAGACACTTTCACGACATCTCCGAGCAAGGCATGGACCATGCAATCACAAATGAGAATGAGACCACCACTAAGGGAGAAAGTGGCCTGTCTGGTGGACCTCCAGCCATAAACGAACTGTATAATAGATGAAGGATACTAATGACAGAGCTACATCCTCCAGAATGTAAGGCAGCTGTGATCAGCAGTAGTAGAAAGCTACATTCTCACATAAAGACACCCAAGTTCAACTTGGGGACATAAATCACCAGACGATGAAGGTTAACCATACACTGCTTCTTCAGTTATGTCTGACGCCTGGGATTGGGAACCTCATATATGCTCAGATTTGGTACACAACAACTTATATTCCAGGGACCTGACAGATATTACTTGGACACCCTGGCAGACCAGTTCAGTGCAATGTACCCCTCCCTCACCCCCAAAACATGATAACAGCTATCACAGCTGTATGTAACCTCACTGTCATCCTGGATGTCCATGTGAGAGCCGCAGCATGATCAGCAAAGATTTCCAGTACACAGCATCAATGTGGGACCTGATGGTATCCCCAGTTGCGTGCTATGTGAACTACAGGATGGAGCTAAACCTGTATATGCAGATGCTATTTAACCTTAGCCTTGCTACAGGATCTGTACCTGAACACTGGCATACGGCAACAGTGGTCCCACTCCACAAAGGAGATGCCTCCACAGACCCTGGCAGCTACCACCACACAAGCTTAAACAGCCTTGTCTGCAAAGCTTTGTGAAGGGTCATTATGGAGCTCCGACACAGAGACATTGGTGTCCTATGACCCTTGATCCCACCCAATCTAGCTTTGCTACAGGGCAGATCCTGCATGCTTTGCACCAAGTTGACTACTTTGAAACTGTCAGTAGAGCCGCCGCTTGATGAGGGCTACACACAGTCCATCACAAATCCTACCCGCGCCACAAGGCCTTGACACAATACCCCACTCAGGCATCATAGACAAGCTCAACAGCTGAAATATAACACCATATGTCACAGCATAGGTTGCAAAATGGCTCAGAAACAGAACCCATAATGTCAACATTGCAGGTGCTCTTGTCAGGTTCGGAAGCCAGTCAGCAAGTGGTGTCCTACAAGGTTGTGTGTCCTGGGACCTCTCTTATTTGGTATTTACTAGATGTGAAAGCAAACATGTAGGAGGTTGTGGGTCGACAAAGTTTACAGATGACTGCAACTCTGGGCACCATAGTGAATACATCAGCCAGCTTTTTCCACACATCCTACAGACTGTCGTCACACAGACAGATAGCTGGTGCTGGACTCATGACAGCCTGAAACTGACTGCAACTGATGTGTAGCCATCGCCTTTGGGCGGCACACAGTACGCACACATCTGTAGATAGACAGCAACCCACGCAGTACAGGAAACAAATCAGACAGCTGAGGACATGTAGATAGTGACTTTACATCTCATTTGACACCCATGTTGCCAAAAGTTGTTTGACAGACTTTCTATCTTGGCCACCTTATCATGGAGGGTATCTCCATCCAGACTCATAGTAGGAGGTCATTGTACCACTATACTTCCCTTATATCAGGCCCATGCTTGAATACAACGCCCATTTGGTATGTACTCTCAACCAGCACTTGCAGCAGCTGGAGAGACCCCACAAGTACCTTTTTACCATGAAGATCGGGATCTACAACACAGTTACGTCATATACTCCAGAATAACTAAAACAAGCTTTTTCAGTGTCATACCACATAATGCGTACAGGTGACCTATGCCTAGACATACAGTGACCATGTCCAATCAGGATTTGGTAGACATGCTCCACTGCAAGCTGATCCACATCCACCAGAAACATGGGGAGCTTAAAGATTTGAACACCTCAGCACATACATGTATAGGACATGCTGAAGCGGGACAGAAGTCATAACTCAGAGGCATCTCAAACTCTAGCAGAGTATCCCAGTTCATGTTAGACAGGTACCCCACTGACCTCTTCAAGAGACATCTGGACAGCTGCATGTGACAGGGCACAGACTAGACAGAGGTACAACACATTATGACCACCTGTTACGGGACTGAATAATGACTATGTCTTCAGTCTGTTCAGCCTCGTTACGCAGCGTCTCGAAGAGTCATGAGGCCTCAATGAACTGGGAGGCCTGCCAGAGTTGAGATGCCCTGAGTTACATTTCCAGTCCTTCAGCATGTCTCTATACATGGAGTGCTGAGAACCACCTTAGTTTCATAGCTTGAAACAGCCAGGCGGAGCATGTCCAATCAGGATTTGCAGATGCCCAATGCAAGCAACCACATCCACCAGGAAACATGGGAGCTAAAGACGGAACCTCAAGCACATGTAGGACATGCTGAAGGACAGAGTCACAACTCAGAGGCATCCAAACCTAGCAGAGTATCCCAGTCTATGTTAGACAGGGTACCTCACTGACTCTCTTCAAGAGACATCTGGACAACTGCATGTGGACAGGGGCAAAGACTGCACAGAGGCATAGCCACATTATTCAATTCTGTAAGGTGGACATAATGTGTCACTACTAAGTCAGAGGCACAATATTTCGTATCTATGCAAGTACCTACATATTACCACTATGAGGGGTGGCTTAATATGCAATATTCATCAAGGACACCCTCACCTCATGGTTGGTGGCAAACACACGATGCATTGGACACCATCCGGTGCACTAACTATAGGCAAGACTGCTCTGCAGTTTGTGCAGCATGTTACAGGCCATCCTCTGAAACCTCAGGTACCTCACAGAGCTTAAATGAAAACAGTGGCGGGATACATGTACCTGCAAACACCATCACACTGGGTGATCACAACTATCCAAATATAGACAGACTGGGATCAGTACTACAGCCACAACACTCCCAGCCCACAGGTTCCTAGAGTTCATACACTCACATGCCATGGAAGAACTAGTCATCATCCCCTACAAGAGGGAGACAACATAGTAGATCCTACCATCATGAAACATGGGGCTCACAATGTTCAACACCACAGAGGTATACCCATCCGGCTTCGGTGAGATCAGATCATAACCTTACCTCAGTGGAAGTCCACATCCCACCCCACCCCTAGATAGAAAAAGACCACAGTGCAGAACTTCTCAGAAGCCGACTACACACTTAATGACTGTTGTGGTCTTCAAAGCCCCTGCCAGCAGACACCATTACCCAAGCCACTGTATCACTTACAACTGCCTTCTACCAGCACCTTCAGGACTGCATGGATGAGGCAATCCCAAACAAAACACAAACTCGTTGTACCAGAGGCAAGCGTCCAGTGTGGTGGACCTCAGCCATAAACAAGCACTACAACACAAGGAAGGAGGTACTACAAGATAGAGCGATATCCGTGGAAGGGTAGACACCCTGCTCAATAATATAGGTGAAACACTGAGTTCCCCATGAAATCATCCAAGGCGAATATTGGGAGTAAACCCACTAAGGGCTCACGGACAACCATGAGGCCTTTTATACATAATGTTACACACCTGGGAGGAAACTGCCAGATATGCTCAGAATAGGCTCAGAATGTTAGAAATATCACTGAACCTACAGACATTGCCAAATATACTGGCTGACAGGTTCAGTGCAGATTTCCCCACCCTCCACCACAACCGGAGAGATATGTATGAAAGAGGATTGTAGCCCCAAACATCTCAAATGCTCAGGTGGGAACTGCTCTATCCAAGGGAAAGGACGAGCATCCATGGGACCAGATGGTGTCCCTGGTTTTGTGCTCCATGAACTCACTCAAGAATTAAACCCGCAGTCAGGGCAGCTGTTTGATCTTAGCCTCAACTCAGGATATGTTCCCAATGAGTGGCATATGTCAATGGTGGACCCACTTCACATGGGGGTGCCCACCGACCACGAAACTACCATCCCATCAGCTTGACAAGCAGGGTCTGCTAAGCTATGGAGAAGATCATAATGGAAGTCATAGATGAGGACATAGGGACTTGCAGACATTAGATCCAACCCAGTTAGGCTTTGTCGAGGGCAGATCATGCCTTTTAAACTTGGTTGACTGTTTCATAACAGACACCAAGGCCATTGACAAGGGCAAGGCACTCCACACAGCCTACCTTGACCTGGCAAAGGCTTTCAACACAATACCCCACTGGGTATCATTGAAAACATCACCAGCTTAAATGTGAACCCATACATCACAAGATGGGTTGCAAAACTGGCTACGTGACAGAACAGACAGGTTCAGACTCTGCTGGTGCCATGTCACACTCCACAACTGTCACAAGTGGTGTCCCACAGGGCTCAGTCCTGGGCCCACTATTGCTCAGCATCTACTTTTCAGAAGTACAAGCAAACACAGCAGGATTATGGCTGACAAAGTTTGAAGATGACTGCAAACTGGGAACTACAGTTGGACACCCATCTGACACAGACATCCTTCAGAAGGTGTCATAGACATGGATAACTGGTGCCAGAGCCATGGCCTTACATTAAACACTAAACAATGCATAGCCATACCCTTTGGGAAGAACAAGGTTACCACTAGTTCCCATGTAGGTGGCAATCCTCTAAGCACACAGGAGGTTATCAGGGACCTGGGCACCCAGGTTGAGAGTAACCTTTGTTTGACACTCACGTTGCCAGGTAGTTAGGTAGAACTTCACATTGCCCACCTCATCATGCAGGGATTCACATCTAGATCCAGGAGGTCATTGTTCCCTGTACTCTTCACCATCGGACCATTGATTGAGTGCAATGCCCCATTCAGCATGTATATGACCCGACACCTATGGCAATTGGATGGGCCCACAAATTCCTCGACAGGAGGAGAAAGGGTCTCAAACATATTTCTTATGCTGCCCGACTGAAGGAATTCCAGCTTGATTCCGTGACTTACTGTCTGCTCAGAGGTGACCTGTGCCTGACATCCAAGGCCATGTCCAAACCTGAGTTAATGTACACGCTCACCAAGACCTCTACATCCATCAGAACTACAGTGGCAGGAGATTTAAACCTCAACACAGATATTAATAGGTTGTGCTGGGGGAACAGATTCTTCAACCAGAGAGTCCCTATGCTGTGGAACAACATCCTGGTACATGTGAGGCTGAGTACCCCACTGGCTTTGTTCAAGTGAGATCTTAATCAATGGATGGGACATTGCAGGTATGCCCAGGGATAACCTCAGTATCACTGCTTGTCAGAGGCACAGCAATATAATGGGCAAATTATCCGTCAGAGTGAAGGGGCGGCAGAGTCCACAGAACTCTGGTCTAGGCTTATAAATGCCCTAGGGCAGATAGCCTAGTATGAACCTGTGAACCTGTGAACATAGGTCTGGGGCAGTTGCTGCTATTAGGACAGTGGTCTGCAGCAAGCTATATAGTAGTAGTCAGTTTTAGCCATTGGTGTTTGACCATGGCTAATGCATGTTGCTTCATGTTGTGGTAACAACAGGGGTGTGTGGTTATCCATGCCATTTATTGGTAGTCACCCTCATTTTGTATCTTGTTCCATGTTTTTGCACATGTACATCACTGTATGAGGTGTGACCCTGGTAGTGTCAGGGTGCTGATGTGCGCTTTGACCCTGTTTTCTATTACAGCACTGATATGTGCATTCCCTATACTGTGTGCATTTACACTGCACACATCTTGCTGTTTATACCTTTGGCATTGGGTAGCATTACATCTAGGTTCCTATCCCTTGTGATAGCTATGAGGTGGGTTTGTGTTTTTGTGGTTTATGATTGGTGAGGGTGGGATGTTAGTCATGGTCCTCAGGTGTGCATATGATACATGGTATTACATTACTTAACACATGGCATTCATGCCTGGTGGTGCTGCAGGGTTGCCTCTGTCGGATGCATGCTACACTCCTGCACGCTTGAAGCAGGTTGTGTCATGTTAGGCATCCCTGTTACTGCATGAGTGAGTCAGAGCGGTATCAGTCCCAGTGTTCCTACTGACCAAGCATATGTGCTATGCTGCCTGCCAAGGCCAGGGCATACTGGGCACGCCTCCTTCTGCCTACTGGGACAAGGTCAGGTTGTTCCTCCAAGTCACCCCTGCCTGTGGTGGCCTTGGCAATGGTGGGGATGTTTGGCCCAGCCCTGTGCTGGTCCTGCTGCAGCTAGCCCGCGAGGATCATATTATGTAGCATAGCACATATCGATCATTTGGGTACATGTAGTTGGTGGTACTGCAAAGCTCCACCAGATCGTCCAGACACCGAACCGTGACTTGAGCAGCCCAAACACACGCCTATGATATTACGGTTTGTGCGTGTGCCTCATTGTAAGAATGCTCCTGTTCGGGTGTGTGTGCATTACTGATGGGTGTCATCAGCCACGGCTCAAGTGCTTAACCAGCATCCCCCACTAGGTGTCCGTGTGGGAAGTCCCCATTGGCAAATGATTGCTACAGCTGCCAGATGCCAGATGTGGGAATCGTGGTAGCTCCCAGGGCAAGCTTCTTTTGTGCAGCAGCTTTTGCACATTCATTATTATGCCCTGGGCATCACACGACCTGGCAGTTGATGGAGGGTATCCCTTGCGGTTAATGTAGACTCTACCCGCTCACCGGCTGGTGCCTTTGATGCGAGCAAAGTGCAGTGTATTGCAGCCAGCAGCTCAGGCTATCCCGCTATTTGCTGGAAGAGACGATATTGCTGGCCACAACCTCACGTCATTAGGGACATATATATGATCACTGACATGTGGTGACATGGCATCCAGGAACTGGTGCAGTACCCTGGAGCTTGATGCCTGTGATATCCCCATCATATCGCCAGTTGGTCTCTGGAAGGTACCTGTTGCTAGTATTCTTAGGCCAACACATACCTTGGTTTCACTGGGATGGGTTCCCTCTGTTGGTTCTGTGTGTGAGGCGTGGCCTGCACAGCTCAACAATCTGCTGCAGGAGCTCTCTGTCCACTCTATAGCCTACTATCTCCAGCTCATGTAACCCATGGTAGGTGACCCTGGGCCTGTATACTCTTCTCCTTCTCCTCACTCTGGGTTGTCTGTCAGCATCTGCATTATCACCACCCTCAGCAATTCGCCTATGTCTGATTATAACAGCTATGCTGCCCCTAGTATTTCTTAAAAGTAAGCTCTGAGTTCAGCTTTCTTCAGTTTTCAATCCTGATAGGATAGTTTCTGCCAGTATCTCTTGTGAGAAACAGCCTGCACTGCTCTCTGTTGTGTTTTAAGTGCTGGGTTGGTTTCTAGTCTGCCTGTGTAATTGCCTGCTTCCAATTGTTTCCACCAATTAACTCTGGCAGTATTCCCTGGCAGTTTCTGTATTTTGGTTGTTTCTCACTTCCTCTCTGTTTCCTGAGGGGGGAGCATGTACACCAGCTTAAACACGCTCACAGTCACTTACACGCCGCACATTGGCCATCCCTACACAGTGTTACATTGTTAATGCGCCGCACATCCTTACACGGTGTTAGCTAGGTCTACACACGCACGCCCGCTAAAACCGCTGTAAACAGTTTGCAACACGCTCCCACATGTTGAACCTGCCTTACGCGGCGCACACGCGCGATGCACGATATCAAGAAACTTGGAGTGTTGGGATAGCGATACCCTCAATTTCTTGACTTCCTAGTGTTCTGTTGGGACACACCTCCCCCCCTGATGTCTGTCTGTCATCTGTTACCTTACATTGCCCTCCAATCTGGGACATTTCTTTCTATCCTTCCCCTCCGTGATGTCACCTACCTCTTACCTGTTCCTCCCCTTCTCTAACTCTTACACTACTCAGAAAGTGCTCATTACCTATGTGGCAGTGTGATTCAGTATTGTAACCCTCATTTACATAGGATTGTCTAGTAATGCTTAGTTACATATCTTACACGGAGCTTCCCCTCCTGACAACCACTAAACGGAGGCCATATTGTTTTTGCTCTGCAAGTCCCTCCATTGACATTTCATGTAATACATAAATCCCACAATTGTGGGAGCCCCCTTATAAGCTTCGGTTTCAGTTTTAGGTAGCGCACCCGCTTATGCTGGTGTGCTACAGTTAAACACATAAATCTGGAAAAAAAAAGTTATATAACTTTTTTGCAATATTTTTTTCATGCCAATGGCCACATATTTGGCCATTGGCATGCTTAATGTAACAAATGCACTTTATTTGGAGCTGACATAGTCTCTTTTAATTTTGCAGAAATGTACTCAGTTGTCAGCTGAGTACATTTCTAGCTAACACGTCTGCTACACGGATCTGGTTTGCTTCGTGATCGCCACATACTCCCGCTCATTTGCATATCTTGGAGCTGCAAATGAGGTATTGAGCATTTGACGCCCACTGGTAAGAGACGTGTTAGCTGTCTCTTACACGGAGATTTGGGCTGTTGCTGAATCAGGAGGCTTACACGGAGGCTTACACTACTCTTAAACTCCGTGTAAGCCTTCCTGAATCTGGCCCAATATCTTTACCCAAACCAAAAAAGAAAATGACAGTGATTGTGACGAAATCCTTTTATATAGCCCAGGTAATTGCAAAAGGAAAATCATCAGGATCTAAAGAGATAATCACTCCCTTACATTCAGCACTGATCTAGTACATTTTTGAGTAAAATGCACCCTTTGGGATTTATCTCACTAAAATATGAAGCAATTGTAAAAAGTAAAGGTTTTTAACCAAAAAGATTACAGGGCTGACCTGAGCTACCAGGAGAGGCTAGAAACCCTATACCTTTCCTCAGTGCTTATAGATTTTTAAATGGATATCTGTGTTCAGTTCCAGACTGGCCTGTACTTCTTGTTTTTCTGCAAGCCCAATATCTCCACCCATTACTTAAACCAAGGATCAACTCGTCACCACTGATAACTAGAACATGTACCTCCCAAATCTCTGGAATATACTCTATATGGTATGCAGTGTAAAGCACTATATTCCTTTAAACATAAACTAGTGATTTGCTTGGTGTCCACGATTGTCACTAGTCATGACTGGTATCGCACTACTGAGGAAGAAGTTGTTGCTTGTGAATACAACCACTGAGATGGGAATAGAAAATGTGATAGTAGCAATGTGTGCTACATGGCTGCCAAGTGTGAGGAATAGAGGGGTTTGAAGTCATCTCAGGTCATCAGCTGGTTGCAGTAGATTCACACTTGGGTATTGTCTAAAGGCAGTTGGGTTGATGGTTGATTTAGTTTTTCAGTCATTCCAAAAATTACTGAGAAGTTGTCAGACTTGAGCAATAATGGGGTAAATATATGCATAGAACATGGGTCATATTAGTGAGGACTAGATTCAGTACTTTGAGCCACTAGTTGGAAGGTGAACTAAATGTTATAAGGAGTTTGCATTTATGAAGTTTATGAAGTGTTGTGCATACTTATTCATAGTAATGCAGCTTTGTCAGTTTGTGGATGGATAGCCAAAATCTAATACCAGAACAGAATTTGGTTCAGTGCAGTGAGACTCTAATTTTTTTAGGTATGCTTCATGGAGTATGGATGACATGGGGGGTGTATAGCTATTGGCAATCATATAGCAAGAATTTTTAATGGTAACAAGTACATAGACTATGTGATCTAAGAAGAGCTCAAGATCTTTGTTTTTCTTTCAGAGTCTTGTTGTTTGATCTTCTTAGGAATATGTTCATACCACCACCTACAACGCCAGGATTCTAGGAGGTGTTTGTATGATTGGTGGGCATTGAAGCCCCTATGTATAGCAGGTTTTGTCACTAGATTGGAAGTATATTTCAGTAACAATGCAGACATCAATATTTTTCTACCTACTATGCTCAGGAAGGCTTTCAGGAATGAAGTTTATTATTCAGGCTTCTACCATGGAAAACACTACTTTTCTATAGTGCTGATATTTATTGACAATATTGGCAATGAAGTAGATGGCCCTTGCCTAAAACACACTACAGAAGTGGAGAAAGCTTTCACAATATGCAAAAGGTCTGAGGAGATAGGTGCAGGTTATCCCAGATAGGTTTGTCAAGTCATTTCCTGTTGATACATGTCGGAGCCTCATAGAATGATACCAATAATAAAATCAATTGTTGAAGTCAGTTATGTTTTATTTTTACTGTGGAATCATTCTTTTAGGAAAATTTTTCCAAGTCTTTTGAGCTTCTATCACCATAACAGGAATGGACCCCATTCCTAAGTCACCAGTATCGACAAAGTTCTAAAATTAGTAATGTTTCAATCTTTGATGTCAGCCAAAAGTGCTCTTCGCAGTAAAATGCAATCGCCCAGTAATGACTCCTTCTGCAATTCATATGGGGTTACATGGATTGGTAACAAATGCTATCTAAATCAATTGTAGATTCTTTTTATAAGACCGTTGATCCTACTACTATTGGAACTGTCTGGGTATTTTTCTTCCACACTGTTCTCGCTTCTGCTCGCAGATCCTAATATTTTATTACTTTGTGTCTCCATACAAAAGACACTGTAGTCATTGGGTGTAGCTATTTCAATGATCAATGCTACTTCTGTATTCTTTTCTTGGACCACTATATCTGGTTTTTACCATCTATCTTTGAACTGTTGGTAATGGGTGATTCCATGATATAAACTTTTCATTTTTCTATGATTCTTTGTGGCTCATGTTTCCAGTGTTTTTCAACCATTTCAATACCATAATGCTTGCACAATCCCCAGTGCAACAGTCTTGTGGCATTATTATGCCTTTCAGTATACAGTCCTTCTGCCATTACTATGTCACAACCAGCAACAAGGTGTGTGACTGTTTCCAATTCAGTTTTACAAAACCTACATTTATCTGTTTCTCCCACGTGTTCAATGGACTTTGTAGACCAGCATGTATGCAGCCCACTATCTTGGGCTGCGAATATTAACCTTTCATCTCTTGGTTTAAATTTGCCTGTCCTTAACCATTCTTACATTCATTCCTGATCAACATGAGGTTCTTCCAGAAGTTTTCTATACTTGCAACTATATTTATGCTTTTCCACATTTCCTGCCTTCTTATCTGGTCCTTCACCTTACATCTTTTCTTTTGTTTTTTTGGCACATTCAGTTGCTGCCTGATTTTTATCTACTTCTGGTTTGATTTCCATTCCTACTTGACACCAATATGCTTCTGCTAAATTAAGCAGAGAGGTCACCTTAGATTTATTATCTTCATGTTTGAAAACAGTCACTACATTTGGGTCTTGTGAGGACAGCAGATATGTGTGGAGTCCCACAATTTCAGATCTATACATGTAATCAATTTCAAGGAGGCCCGTCCCTCCTTCAGAACAGGGAATATATAATCTTGGTATACACTGATTTTTATAAATCATTTGGTGAGCATGAGGCATCCTTCTTGTTTTCCTATCTAATCTATCCAACACATTTTGGGGTCAGTCAGTCACTCAAAAACTGCATGTTAGGACAGGAAGAGCAAATTGGTTTATAGCTTGGATTTTGTTCCTTAATGTCAGTGCTGTTTTCAGGATTAATTTAAGTCTTCTAAAGTATTCCTTACTAAGTTTTATTCACATTTGTTCATGTTTTATTGTTGATCATTCATCAATTCCCAAATATTTATATACTTATTCTTGCTCAAATCCTTTTATATCACATTCTTTTCCCAAACTGATATGTTCCTGGTATTGCAGTTTTCCTGCTTTAAAGGTTACTTTTGCACATTTATCAAGATCAAAATGACATTCTTATATCATCTGAAAAGTTTTGACAACCTGCAGCTGTGCTTTCATTTATGTGGCTGGTAAGATGCCCTTCAAGACTAGTTCCATACCCTGACCACATACTCGGAGAGCTCGATCAAATTTATCTTCATTTGATCCATGGCTGTATTTTTCAATTAATTTACTTCCATATACACAACAGCTATGACATATGTGTAGATGGGGTGAAGGGTCTTGGGGATTCTTGCATCATATCAACTCCTGACTGAAAGACAGCTCACAGTCACTCTTTTCCTGCTCAACCTGGTGAGTGGTGCATCTGTGTATCTAGCTATGATTTCACCTATTACTAGGACATTTCCAAGTGTATTCATAATAGCTTGGCTTGACTTGGTTAGGTTGCCTCATGGGTTTTGGCTTATGCTGTAAGTATGTTTCTAATGAGCTAGTGTATCCATCCCACATCTCAGAGGCCTTGTGGTTTAGGCAGAGATTTTATGAGCATGTCAGAGTA
>NW_025050079.1:0-14460 GCF_019279795.1 Protopterus annectens
AATCCTGCCCACCCTCATCACACCCACTACAAATTTTAACATCACTTCCCAACTCTGGCCACGTCCAGCTCCTGGCACCCCTGCCTTTTTGTCAATTGTCACTGTCTCAGCCCATATAACATAGCTTCAGGTCTCACTACTCCCTCTTGTGAGACCCCTTCCCTTTCACTCTTACTGGTACTCGGGGGTTGTCACAAATCACTCCTGATACTCTTAGACACCCAGATCTATCCATAACCTGTACTCTCTTCTTCACCTCTCTTCCCACTCACCATTACTCTGAAATGTTGATCCCAAGTATTTAAACTCATCCACCTTCCCATACCTCTGCTTTCCTGCATCCTCACCATGGCCATCTATCCTCCCTCTCATTCCACACACATATATATATACATGTATATATATATATATATATATATACTATATATATATATATATATATATATATATATATATATGCAACTTACCATTCCCTCTTCTTCTCTAGAAAATATCTCTCTCCCACCTCTCCACGGTCTCCTCCACCTATTTCCCTACTCTCACTACCAGATCCACAATTTCATCTGCAAACATCATAGTCCATAGGGACTCCATGTCACTGTTGATCTGCTGATCTTTCCAACAACCGTCCATCACCATTACATACATGTCCCATGATAGAAAAGGGCTCAGAGCTGATCCTTGATGTAATCCCACCTCCACCCCTTAAATGCATCCATCACTCCGACTGCAGACCTCATCACTGTCACACACTACAAGTCGTACCCTGTACCACTCTTACAACCACTTCTCAGACACTCCCGACTTCCCTCCATACAATACCACAACAACTCCTCTCTAGGCACTTACCTGTCCATATGCTTTCTCTATGTCCACTAAGACATGAGTGCAAACTCCTTCCTTCTGACCTTCTCTGTGCTTCTCCATCCAGCAACAATCTCAGAGCAAACATTGCATCTGTACTGCTCTTTCCTGGCATGAAACCATACTGCTCATCACTAATCATCTCCTCCCTTCTTAACCTAGCTTCCACTACTCTTTCCCATAACTTCCATGCTGTGACTTCGATTGGTTTAATCACTCCTGTAGTTACTACAGCTCTGCACATCACCCTATTCTTAAAATTGGTACAAAACTTACTTTTCTCTCCATTCCTCAGGCATCATCTCACTTTCCAAAGATTTCATTAAACAATCTATTTAAAAACTCCACTGCCATTTTCACCTAAACACCTCCATGCTTCCACAGGTGTATGTCATCCTGGACCAACAGCCTTTCCATTCTTCCATGTTCTTCATAGCTATCACATACTTCCTCGCCTTGCTAATCCACTGCACTTTATGATTCACTATCCGCACATCATCAACCTTCTCTCCCTCTCATTCTCTTCATTCATCAGCCCCTCAAAAGTACTCTTTCAATCACTGCTCCAACACACTCTCATTGCAGCAGAAGGTATTCCCTCATTATCCTTTAATCACACCTTTACCTGCTGCACATCTTTCTAGCTCTGTCCTCTGTCACAGCCAATAAGTACAGGCCCTTTTCTGCCTCCTTAGTGTCCCAACTTCTTTCATACCACCCAACTCTTCATAAGCCTTATCACTTAGCCTTAGCCACCTCTCTGCTTTGCCATGCACCCTCATCTCCCTTACACTCCTGTCCAACTTTCTTCATCTCTCTGACAGTCCCACTTCTTCTTAGCCAACCTTTTTTTTCTCTCTATACTCTCCTGTACTTCCTCATTTCCACCACCAGGTCTCCTTGTCCTCCTTCACTCTTTCCAGATGTTACACCAAGCACCTTTCTAGCCAACTTCTTTACTAGCTCTGCTGTAGTTACCCAACTATTCGGTAACTCTTCACTGCCACCCAGTGCCTGTCTTATCTCTTCCCTGAACTCCACCTTACAATCACCCTTTTTCAATTTCCAACATTTGATCCCTGGTGCTGCCCTCTGCTCTCCTCCTCTTCTTGATCACTAACATCATCCTACAAACCACCATCCTATGCTGTCTAACTACACTTTCCCCTGCCACCACTTTACAGTCTCCAATCTCCTTCAGACTGGGCCTTCTACATAAGATATAATCCACCTGTGTGCATCTTCCTCCACTCTTGTATGTCACTCTATGCTCCTCCCTCTTGTTAAAATATGTATTCACCACAGCCATGTCCATCCTTTTTGCAAAATCCACTATCATCTGACCTTCTGCATTTCGTTGCTTAACCCCATACCTACCCATCACATCCTCATCCACTCTGTTCCCTTCACCAACATGCCAATTGAAATATGCTCCAATCACCACTCTCTCACCCTTGGGTACAGTCATCACCACTTCATCCAACTCAATCTAAAATTTTCTTTCTCATCCCATTACACTTTTACCCAACATTTGAACATGTACTGCACTAACAACATTCATCATTACACCATCAATTTCTAGCTTCATAAAAATCACTCTATCTGACACTCTTTTCACCTCCAAAACACTCTTAGCATACTGTTCCTTCAGGATAACCCCCTATGCCATTTATCCTCCCATCCACACCATGATAAAACTTGAACCCGCCTCCGATACACCTAGCCTTGTTCCCCTTCCATCTGGTCTCTTGCACCACAATATACCAACCTTCCTTCTGTCCATCATATCAGCTAGCTCTCTCGCTATACCAGTCATACTGCCAACATTCAAAGTTCTGACCTTCACTATCACAGTCCTAGCCTTTACCTGCCTTCAGGCCTGCCTTCCCCCTCTTCTCCTCCTTCGGCCAACAGTAGCCCAATTTCCGCCAGCACCCTGTTGGCCAACAGTACTGGTGGCGCTCGTTGTTAACCCGGGCCTCGACCGATCCGGTATGTATATCTGCACTGTGTACTGTGATCCTTATTTATTACCCTACAATAACATCTGCCATTGTTCATACACAGGTATGACTCACACAGTCTGTAATATATTGTAATGCAAGATAGTACATAGGTAGATATGATTTGATCTGTATTTCACTATGGCTGGTATGCATCCTCCCCACCCCGTTTGACAACTTTCCATTGCCCATGTTGTGCAGTGTTTTGTCTGTATAACTTACTGTCCTTACTGTATTTTTTCCAGCTGGTATACCTATTGTGATGGTGTTCTTCTCCTCTTTCTCAGTCATTAACTTTCCTTCCATACTTACAAAAAAAAAAAAAAAAATGCAGGGCATATTCCTTCCCCCCGAAAAAATTGCCCATGCTCCTCTGATTTTCCCTCACATTTTTTTATTGCAATATCCCACTTGTGTGTTCCTCTTCTTCACCCATATTTGTGTGTCCCTCTTCTTTACCCATATCCCACATCTTTTCTATCCACCACTTTCCTTTGGTGTGTGCATTACCTGTGTTACCCATGCAAGTCCCATGCACATTGTTAGCTAATGCTAGCTGGGAAAATGTGACTGTGATTGACATTCACCTTTTATTTACTTTTTATTAGAATATTTATGGATTCTGCCAGAATATGTAAGTGAGAGTTAGCATATTTTTATAATAATGGAGTTTAGGTGATATCCCATAATTGTCTTTAAGCTTACTGGAGCGATTCTGTTATAGATATGTATTTAAGATGGTCAGGTTACTTGAATTGTGAGATTCTTTCTGTAACTTTGTTTATGTACATCATGCTTTGACAGCAATTTTCATTACTTTTGGATTACTTGCAGGTAATGTTCAGTGCGCCATTACTACTGCGATAATCCTGAGATATTCGGAATTCATTGTGGCACATTTGTATATTACATTGTTATCCACAACATTGCTGCTGATATCAGTGTAATGCAACAGTTTCTGTGAACTTTGTGGAATCTGGCATGCAGGAAAAAAGGTCAGAAGAAGGGATTGTTACTAATAATTTTTTGAAGTTCTAGCCAGTGAAAAATCTGACACTGAGGATCACTTGAATATTTATTTAACATTTGTTAACTGGGAAAGTCCGATTTGGAATGAAGCCAATTTTTAGCAGAGGCATGGGGAGAAACACTACAGATGCATATCTTTATAACATGGGAGGAAACCAGAGCACCTGGATGAAACCCACACAAGGCACTCCAGTCAAGAATCGAACCGGAGAACTGGTTGCTGTGAGGTAACAATGCTACAACTGCACCATCCCTATATATCAATATAAACTCAGGAAGCCATATTCAATTGGAAAAAGAGTAAAAATAAGAAAATAAACATTTAAAAATGTTTCCCTAAAACGTAAAAACAAGGAAAAACAACAATTTTAAAGTACTTTCATAAATGTGAATAGGATTATTAATGCTTTAAGAACAATAGGGATACTGGAATGGTGCACTAAATGTTATATGGATATTATTCTGTTAGAGGATGTAAGATTACTCACACATAAGGAAAGACTGTAAACAGAGAAACTATTTGGGGTGTATAATATTGAACTTAGGAACTGAAGATTATACTGGAGGGGCTGTGTTGTGTAAAAAAACAGTGAAACTACTAGGTGTAACATCAGTAAGGATGGGAATGTTAGCTGCTGTGGATGTGAGGTGGAAGGAATATATTTATAGGATTATAGCATTATATACATATATAACTAGCAGGGAATCTGTTTCATCATATATTAGACTATGTAGTACTTAACATGAACATTTTAATTGCGGGGAACGTTAATTGTGATTTAAGGAGAAGATGTAAAAAGAAAGGGAGAGATGTTAAAAACATATAGGAAGCTATTAGCTGTGTGGAACAAAAGCTGATGGCCTTATAGAATGGAGACACTTGGATCTGAAATTGATTATTTTATAATATCAGAAGGTGTGAGGGTAGCAGATGGTGATAAAGTTGGGACAGTTTTTTCAAACCATTTAGCAATATGGATGAATGTGACAGAAGAAAGGGAGTATATCAAAACAGGAAAATGAATAAAAAGAATAAATGAGAAAGTAAGGGAAGAAATTGGAGAGTGGGAAGCATTACAGTAATATAAGGATCATACAACCATGAAGGATGTTTTATAAAAAGTTTTCTGAAAGGTGGAATTAATTTAAAAAGAAGTATAAAACGTGCTTTTTTTTCAATGGAAGAGTGATGTACGAAAGGAAGAAAAAGTGAAGTATTAGAAAATGCGTAGGAATCTATTAGGGAATTTAGAGAATAATACAAGGTAGTATTATAATATGGAAAAAGAAATATATAAAAGAAATTGAGAAAAAATAAGGCATTATCATTAAGGTAGAGATATTATTTACAATGGAGAAGGGAGGATGTATTGACATATTTGGGTAAAATATTAAATGAGAATATTGGTATAATGAGGGAAAGAAAAAATGTAAAAGGAGAAGTAAAAGGAACACAGGAGCAAATTATGAATGCTGTAATGCAGCATGCAATAAGAAAGAATAGAAAGTAAAAAAATCAGAATGAGTTACGAAAATATTATTAGTGAATTAGAAGAATTACTTAGGAAAGTAAATGTTGATTCAAGATGGTATGGTGTGTAGAATGTATAAGAAATTAATGGCTTGGCAAAGACAATATTTGGCAAATGTACTGAATGAATAGTTTAAGGAAAGGTTATGGAAAGGTTATGGAAAGGTTGTTTATGAAGAGTTATATACTAGGGTATTAAAATTATATCTGTACACACACACACACACACACACACACACACACACACACACACACACACACACACACACACACACACACACACACACACACACATATATATATTAGATACCTGTCATGTTTTATAAATTGGACACCTATCATATTATATAACACAGATGATAATTTCTTTGAGAATAACACAGAGGAGAATAGAAGGAAGGATATCAGATATTATGGATGTGGCCCACCTAATCACAAAAGGGTTTGCATCCAGAGCAAAAGAGGTCAGTGTGCCCCTCTACGCATCACTCATCAGACCCATCATGGAGTACAACACCCCATTTGGGATGTACCTTACAAGGCACCTGCAACAGCTGGAAAGACCACAGAAGTACCTCACCAAGAGGATCACTGGCCTCAAACAGATGCCCTATGCAGCTCGACTGAAGAAACTCAAGCTGCACTCGGTTGCATAATGTCGACTCAGAGGTGATCTATGCCTGACATACAAGGCCTTGTCTAACCCAGAATTGATGGACATGCTTCACCTAAAGAAAACCATATCCCCTTGAGCCACACGCTCTAGGGATCTAAACCTCACCACAACAATAAATAGGACATGCTGGAGGGATAGATTCCTGTCCCAGAGACTTCCCATGCTCTGGAACAAGATTCCAATCTACATTAGGCAGTGCTCCTCGCTAACTCTCTTCAAGAGAAACCTTGATGAGTGGATGGGAAATAGAAAGTTTACCCCGGGGATCACTTCAATGGCTCTGCTGGACAGAGGCACAGGGAACTTATCTAAGGGGGCAGCGAAAGCTAACACAATTCTGGCTAGGCTTATAAATGCCTTCAGGCAGATAGCCTAGTACCTACCTATGAACCTATGGAAGAAAAGTACCTACCTATGAACCTATGGAAGAAAATATATATGGTATAAAAGGGAGTGCAATTTCAAAAAACTATTGATTATGAGAGAAAGTGTGGATGATATTATAAGTAAAAGGGAGGCTCTGAAACTTATGATAGGTGATATTAGCAAGTAATTTGATACAATATAGGAAAATAAACCGGATCCAAAGCAGTAAGGTTTAAAATGTTGAAACACAGCAGCCACAGGACAAAGGGAATTTATTAAGTAAAGCGCTTTTCGTCTGCAGTAATATGCAGACTTCCTCAGACAAATCACATTCAAAAAATGACAACTTAAGTAATGCAAAAATACTGATTGGTAAAACTATAGACCAATCATACAGGTTTTAACCAATGTTTAAAATTTAAAAGCATACACTCAATTGTCAAGTAAAATCACATTATCACAGATAAAAAACCACAAATAAATGATAAAATGGTTAAAGATAAAAGATAAAATACACCCTAAGCTATTGCCACTCAAGCAAAGACCAAATACTGCTCTTAGATGAAAAAATATATAAACATTAATTATCTAGACAAATTCTTTAACTTTAGAAGGCTGCTGATAGAGCAACCTTCATTCAGACCTGGTAGTGCGTAGGCATTTAATCTAATCTGCCAACGTAATTCTGATGCTTCCAGAAGTAAGTGTAAAGGAGCCCCTCTCATAGTGTCAAGCATCTGGTCTATTACTAGAAATTTAAAATGGTGATCCTTATGCTGGATAATGTGCTTGGCAAGTGCATGCTATTGTTTTGCTTTACTGATTGCGTATTGATGTTCATAAATACGGTCTTTTAATCTACGCTCAGTTTTGCCAACATAGAGTCCTGCACATTTTTGGCATAAAGCTAGGTAAACAACCATCCTAGAGTTGCAGGTACATCTGCAACGAATGTCAAATCTAGTGTTATTTATCTTGAATCTATTAGATTCATGAATGTACCTACACTGGTTACAGTTTTGACATTTAAACGTGCCGGGGGTTCGACTACATTTACCCTCCGGTTGTTCTAGTAAAGATTTCAAATTTTTGCCTCTTCTGTAGGTAACTTCAGGTCTATCGCCCACTTTACTGAACACTATATGATTGGAACGGAAAATGTTCCAGTTCTTAATAATAATGTCCATAATAAGAAAACTGGTAGGGCAATATGTAAGGATTAATCTATTGTTTGTATGAGAATCAGACAATAAATCTTCAACCAACACAAATTCTGACATAAGCTCAGGTTCACCAATTGGAGCAATCTTAAGTATAGGTTGGTACACACCACTTAATCTTTTGTTAGTAACTTCTCTAACTAAATTCTCGAGTAAGTTGGATGGATACCCTCTATGTAAAAACATATTCTTAAGTGTATTGCATTCCTTAAGAAAATCATCCTCCAAACTCACCATCCGAGCTGCTCGTACGGGCTGGCCCTTAACTACGGACCTTTTCTGATAGCTCGGATGGCAGCTACTAAAGTGGAGGAATGAATCTTTTCTGATAGCTCGGATGGCAGCTACTAAAGTGGAGGAATGAATTAGAATGTGTAGGCTTCCTAAATATACTTGCTACATAGTTGTTAAGTTCCTCATTTTTGACCAACCATACATCTAAGTAAGCTATAGCTTTAGAGTTAAAGAATTTGTCTAGATAATTAATGTTTATATATTTTTTCATCTAAGAGCAGTATTTGGTCTCTGCTTGAGTGGCAATAGCTTAGGGTGTATTTTATCTTTTATCTTTAACCATTTTATCATTTATTTGTGTTTTTTTATCTGTGATAATGTGATTTTACTTGACAATTGAGTGTATGCTTTTAAATTTTAAACATTGGTTAAAACCTGTATGATTGGTCTATAGTTTTACCAATCAGTATTTTTGCATTACTTAAGTTGTCATTTTTTGAATGCGATTTGTCTGAGGAAGTCTGCATATTACTGCTGACGAAAAGCGCTTTACTTAATAAATTCCCTTTGTCCTGTGGCTGCTGTGTTTCAACATTTTAAACCTTACTGCTTTGGATCCGGTTTATTTTCCTGGTTTGTGCTTGCTCGTTTTATTCTTTGTTTCATGGCTTCCGGATCTGTTAGCAGTGATGGTTTTTCTCCTAATGCTACTCCAGCATTACTTAGGAGCTGTAATAGTGCCCTTCCAGCACCAGCTACTTTGTCTACTGCCGCCCAGGACAGTATGTTTGACTCGCTATTCCAGAGGATGGAATCGCTTTGTGCGAGATTAGATAAACTCGACACTCAACAGCAGGATATGAAAAATCTTTTCCTGCCTTTGGTGAACAACTTTAAGACCACTCTTGCGGAGAATACGCCAGGGGGCGCTGTGCAACTAGATGATACTACCGCACCTTTGTCCCCACTGAACTTACGTAGCGAACTTGGCGTTACGATACCATCAAACAGCGGGCTGCCTTCCATAAACATTTCTGACCCTCTACAACGGCCAGGTACAAGTAATGCTATTAATTTAACGGATCGTATAGTTCGTGTGGAACGCCAACCGAATATAGGTACAGTTAGCGAACCACAGAGTCAATCAGGTTCTACTCAACAAACGGAGGATGTTAACAACTACCTAGCTAGCAGTTTGCTCAATGGGGCTCCAGTACTTGGTAATTGGCTTTCTGAAGAATTTGTGTTTTCCGGACATGGGCACAGGGCAGCACTTACGATGCCAACTAGTCGACCTGACAACCAAGAGGTAAATAATTTACTAGTAGATAAATTGAAAACATTTGACAAACTATTACTTAAAGTCAAAAAGTTAAAATTGGAAATTTCTTATTTCAACGAGTGTATTGCTTGCAAAGTAATTCCTAAAGGCCTGAGACACTTCCAATATCCTACAGGCTTGGTGTTGAATTCTGACTTTCATAAAGAACTATTAAATCTTTTTGACCAACAAGGTTTTGATTTACTTAAATTAATGATTAAGCATTATTCAATTTGGGTGGTACAGTTGAATGACGAAATTACAGTTTTGGATAACTCTATTAAATCCCATGAGGAATTTGGCAGGTACAAATTTGACTACAGTAGATGCTTTAGTAGCATTGACCAGTACCTGACCAAATTAAAGTTTAATAAAGTAAAGAAATTAGAGCGTGACTTGAAGGCGTATGAACAAGGGGTGGCGTACCCCCCTCCTGCTCAATCGCAATCTTGGTACCCAAACACGGCCTATGACAATAACCCCATTACTGTCAATGGCAGTGAGGTTCCATCCAATAACATCAGAGATTTGGATATGTTTGGAGATGCACTACCTGACCATGGAGTTAGGAGGAGTGAGAGGTTGCAGAACCGGAGACAACAATCTACACATAATGCTACCCCCATTGGTCAACAACAGGTTTTTCACAATACCAGCCGTCAGGGGGCTATTCCAAAACAGAGGAACAATTTCCAGCAACCCAACAGGGTGAAACAACAGAAACAGAACTTTCAGAGACAGTAGGCACTAGGTCTGTCAGTAACCCGGCCCTACCTTTTTACCTCGGGGAGGGCCTGGTTTGTTCTGACACTGTTGTATCTAGTTTGGATCTACCATCAGTCTCAGTAAACAACCCATTGGCACATGTAGCTAACTGTTCGGCCTCTTTTACTAATGAAGTTGTGAGACCTGTTATTTCTACCAACCAACTAGGTGACTTTAACATTTTTAATTATTCTACAGTGCCTATTCCGGATGAATTAGCTGATTTTTTATCGAAAGGGCATACATATGTTCCTCAGCAAAAGTTTGATTTAGTTAGGACTATCATTGATATCAAACTGTTTGCCCGCAAATTGAATTTTAATCTGTTGTTTGAGCACAACACCAATAGTAACAATGTTTCTTATAGTAATATTAGGGTCCCTAGTATGTTTAACCCTCCTTTGCACCCCTTAGTTCAATCTTTTGAAAACATGTGTGAACTCGACTTAAGAAATAGTAATTTGCACTTATCCAATTCAGGTGCTAGTGATATGGGCAAAGAAGAAAAGTTATTGCTTGAATTTGTTAAGTCACATTGTTTACGAATCTGTAAACCTGATAAAGGAGGAGGTGTTGTAGTTTTTGATAAGGTTGATTATTTTGACAGAATGCTCGACCTACTTTCTAATGATGCATATTCATTAAGTTCTAGATCTGAAGTTAACAATGCGTATCGTAGCATTAAAAACACTCTAGACGAAATGCTCCTTGAAGGTAGACTCGACCAAGTTCAACATAAATATCTTACTACTTTATTTCCTAGATTTCCTTGTATCTTTGGGATCCCTAAGATACATAAGGATCTCTTCAATCCCCCCATGCGACCCCTAGTAGATGGACGAGGATCTCCCACATACCCCTGTGCAAAACTGGTAGATACAATATTACAGAAATACTTGAAGGATGAAGAGCAAATTTGTAAGGACTCCTGGTCCTTTTTGGCTAAAAGAAAGGAATTTACATTTAATAAAGAGTACAACTTCTTGACAATAGACGTCAAAGATCTATATACCTGTATACCTTTACAAATAGCCATCGAATGGGTAGCCTTTTTTCTTAAAAGTAAGGGCGCCCCATTACATGAAATATCACCTGTTACCGAACTCCTGGATATGATCTTGTATAACAATTATTTTATATTGGGAGAGAATTTTTATCTCCAAAAAATCGGGGTTGCTATGGGGTCGCCCTGTGGGAGGTGGTTGTAATATTGTAATGTCCTACTGGGAAAGGGGGAATGTATTTAACAACATATCACTCATGTCCAAGATCAGGTACTATACCAGGTACTTGGATGACATCTTTATTCTACTAGAGGGCAGTGAAGCTGATAGTGTATTAATTTTAGATCAACTTAACAAGTCAACTGACTTTTTGTCTTTTACTTCCACTTTTAACTCTAAAGCTATAGCTTACTTAGATGTATGGTTGGTCAAAAATGAGGAACTTAACAACTATGTAGCAAGTATATTTAGGAAGTCTACACATTCTAATTCATTCCTTCACTTTAGTAGCTGCCATCCGAGCTATCAGAAAAGGTCCGTAGTTAAGGGCCAGCTCGTACGAGCAGCTCGGATGGTGAGTTTGGAGGATGATTTTCTTAAGGAATGCAATACACTTAAGAATATGTTTTTACATAGAGGGTATCCATCCAACTTACTAGAGAATTTAGTTAGAGAAGTTACTAACAAAAGATTAAGTGGTGTGTACCAACCTATACTTAAGATTGCTCCAATTGGTGAACCTGAGCTTATGTCAGAATTTGTGTTGGTTGAAGATTTATTGTCTGATTCTCATACAAACAATAGATTAATCCTTACATATTGCCCTACCAGTTTTCTTATTATGGACATTATTATTAAGAACTGGAACATTTTCCGTTCCAATCATATAGTGTTCAGTAAAGTGGGCGATAGACCTGAAGTTACCTACAGAAGAGGCAAAAATTTGAAATCTTTACTAGAACAACCGGAGGGTAAATGTAGTCGAACCCCCGGCACGTTTAAATGTCAAAACTGTAACCAGTGTAGGTACATTCATGAATCTAATAGATTCAAGATAAATAACACTAGATTTGACATTCGTTGCAGATGTACCTGCAACTCTAGGATGGTTGTTTACCTAGCTTTATGCCAAAAATGTGCAGGATTCTATGTTGGCAAAACTGAGCGTAGATTAAGAGACCGTATTTATGAACATCAATACGCAATCAGTAAAGCAAAACAAGAGAATGCACTTGCCAAGCACATTATCCAGCATAAGGATCACCATTTTAAATTTCTAGTAATAGACCAGATGCTTGACACTATGAGAGGGGCTCCTTTACACTTACTTCTGGAAGCATCAGAATTACGTTGGCAGATTAGATTAAATGCCTATGCACTACCAGGTCTGAATGAAGGTTGCTCTATCAGCAGCCTTCTAAAGTTAAAGAATTTGTCTAGATAATTAATGTTTATATATTTTTTCATCTAAGAGCAGTATTTGGTCTCTGCTTGAGTGGCAATAGCTTAGGGTGTATTTTATCTTTTATCTTTAACCATTTTATCATTTATTTGTGGTTTGTTATCTGTGATAATGTGATTTTACTTGACAATTGAGTGTATGCTTTTAAATTTTAAACATTGGTTAAAACCTGTATGATTGGTCTATAGTTTTACCAATCAGTATTTTTGCATTACTTAAGTTGTCATTTTTTGAATGTGATTTGTCTGAGGAAGTCTGCATATTACTGCAGACGAAACGCGCTTTACTTAATAAATTCCCTTTGTCCTGTGGCTGCTGTGTTTCAACATTTTAAACCTTACTGCTTTGGATCCGGTTTATTTTCCTGGTTTGTGCTTGCTCGTTTTATTCTTTGATACAATATAGCATGATACTGTGTGAGATGTTATGGAGAAGTATGGAACAGTTAAAATAATAGAGTAAGTATGTTAATCACTTGGTGACTGAGTAAAGAAATATGCATGAAGTGTGATTTAAGAAAGGTATGTCTGGTGAGTGGAATATTGTTTGCATTGGTAATGAGGGAAGTACCTCATAAAATGAAAGATGCTAGACATGATGCAGAAGGAGGCGGGATTCCAGTAGTGTTGATTGAAGCAGATGATATAGTCATAGTTGCTAGGAACAAAATATGAATGAGGGAAGTGTTGGTCTGTTTGAATGGATGTTTAATGGAAATGGGAATGAACTTGGATAAAGATGAAATAAGGGGGAAAGTGATGTGATGAAAACTGGGGAATGGTATTTTTCAATAAATAAAGTGTCTTTACTAGAGATAACATTTTAGAAAGTTATGTTTACAAACCATTGGAGGTTTTGATAAATGAAATGAAAGAAATATGTCTACTGTGGAGAGCGTATAGCTTAACATTCAGGATTCAGCTATTAAATCCAGTTGTTTATTCTGTTTCTTTAAACTTGTATACATTATTAGAGTGGGTAAAGAAAGAGAATGAGAAATGAATTGTGAGAATGTTTAAATATTGAGTACAAAGCATTCTGGGAGATGATGCAAACAAGAAAAAGAGAAAAAAACATGGAAATGAAGAAATTAAATATTATCAAGTAAAATACTAACATGAAAATAAAAAAATATGATATAGACAAAGATAGAAGGATGTGGTGTAATAATGTGATGAAACAATATTATTGTGTACATTCATTGGAAATTTTACTAAAAGAAGTGATTAAAGTCATTAAAGTAAGGAAAAAGTTGTGTATCAAGACAATAGAGTTGCAGGATTTCCTATGGAACTAATTGACAGGTAATAAGCTACCAGTAAGGCACTATATCATATAACAAGAAAATTGAAAAGGTCTCCCGGGTTCATGAACCTTGCCAGGCGCCGCATGGCGTGGGTGCCAACGCCAGACATGGCCGCAGGCGATTCAGAGTGCATCCAAAGCCAAGTGCATCAGCGTATGCGAGTTGCGCCGCCTCCGGCGTGGTATGTTAAATACCCATGTGCGGTGTTGCACCATGCAAATGAAGGCAAGTAGTGATTCAGGAAGTGGGCGCAGGCGTGGCATAACAACGGCAATGTAAACCAAAAAAAACAGTTTACACATATCCAAACATGACGCCAGGAGAATGTGAAGGCTCCCAGCGTCTGGTGTCATAGTGGTGCAACATGGTAATGTGGAAAGAAACCGAGAATGTCAAAGAAGACATGCAGAAAATGTAAATAATGACATAAATGTTGTATGCGGAAAAACCACAGCAGAGTCCCAGGACATGTCGCCGGAAGGTGAGGAACACTGAAGTAATATGACAATGCCATAAAGAGCAGTATAGACACATCAGCATCACAGCCACAATACACCATAGTATGAATGGAAAGCCACAACCACAGGCGCAAGAGTTGTCAAGGAGTGGCGGCGGTCTCAGCGCCCGTAACCATGTATTAGTAGTCAATGCCATGCAAATGAGGCAGATAATACTGAAT
>NW_025050080.1:0-14729 GCF_019279795.1 Protopterus annectens
AAAGTTTTTCCCATGAGAATATTGCAGCCTTGCAAGGCACCTGGTCAGTCACAATGTCCTTCCGAGGATGTAACTAATTCAAGGCTCTTAGATTGGATTGAATACAATGGATGAATGTCTTCTTAATACATTTCTTTGTCTCTCTGTCCACCAGCTGGACATTATCTCTGATAGTGCACACAAGGCCATTCTCCTCGTGGAAGCAGGAAAAGATACACATACAGACAGATTCATTACTTTCCAACTTTGCAAATAATATTCACTGAAAGACATGAGCCAGCCAAGCCAGCTACTGTCAGGGTCAATGTTTTAATCACACTACAGCTAAGCTTCAAGCAATAATATGCAAGTTCATTTCTACTGCCATTCTAGTAAAATAGAATTAAATGCATTACATATTATACTGTTTTCAACCTTTGCACTTCATATATGTTTGAGTATATGCCTAAGCACACATTTTCCTAACAGTTTATATATGTCTGAATACATATTTTTCTAGCAGTTTATATATGTCTGAATACATATTTTTCCTAACAGCTTATATATGTCTGAGTACATATTTTTCTAGCAGTTTATATATGTCTGAATACATATTTTTCTGACAGGTGCAGCGCATAGTACAGCAATGCCAAGCAGTGCTTACACATAGTCAGCTGACACCTGCCAGACATCTAAATATAGAAACTTTTTTTATGTATTTTTCTTTTTTTTTTTTTCTTTTTTTTTAATGTCTGTTTTCATGGTGCCAGATGTAATTAATTATTTATTTCTGCTTTTGTTTAAGCTCATTTAAACCCATTTGAGTGGTGCAATGTGGTAGCTTAGTAGCATATGTGAAGGTACACTAGCTTGTATACTATCCAAGTTGAGAAATGGGTAGAGTGATGGCCTAAAGCTTAGTAAGTTCTGGGTTCAAGTCCCTAGCAGACCTACCATTTGTTTAATGTAATCTAAATGTTTGTTTAATTTAAAAACATAACTTTTACATTTGGAAGAGCTGTGCGGTGCTAAGCTCCGCTTAAACATGATTAATGGCCCCTTTTGTTTGCGTGTTACTAAACTTCAGTAAAACCTTGGTTGTGCAAGTTTTCACTATGTTCTGCTCTCCTTAGCTGGTTTGTGCAATGCTAAGCAATGTGGCACTTTTTTGAATGTTGCTGAATGATGGGTAAGAGCAGAAAAATAGCCTATATTAATGGCAGTAGGTGGGGATTCTGCAGCATATGTTGGAATTTATCTAACTGACAGCATGCCAGACAGTGCTGGAGGGGGTGTGCTCTTTTGGGTGCAGAGATGGGGTGGGCAGGAGTCCATGGTTTTTGTTGGGCTCCTGATATGCAGTTATGAACCAAGGCTGCTGCAGGGCAGTTACCAGGGCTCAGAATGTAAGGCTGAGGCCTGGGATTGTTTGGCCAAGCAACTTACCAGTGCTATTGGTATCCCCTGCACTGGTGAGCAGTGTCGTCACCACTACAATGACCTGAAGCATAGAAAGAGAGGAACGTTGGACCCCTGGTTCAAAGAAGTGAGGGCTGGGCATGCCACAGACATACATATTTCTTTCAGGATTTTACTAAAATGCAAGCTGAGTCTGTGCAAAACTGGTATGCATAATGGTGTGCTGCTCTCGCAACGGCTGCAGCTGAGATGGTTCACAACATCCAGTCCCATGTCAGGCAGCTGGTCAAGTTGCACCATGAGTGTGATATGTAGGGATATATTATGCTAACTGTAGTGCAATAAACAATAAAGAATAAAAAAAAAACTGTACTGCAATAAATAATAAACAATACAAACTGTAGTGCAATAAATGGGCAATTAGAAGTTGTTGTTATTTGTCTTTTGGCTTTTCTCAGTTAGGGTTCGCCACAGCGGAACTCTGGTCTGCTAATGATTGGCAGCAGATTTTCATGCACGCCAAGGTGCCAGCTCGACGTTCAACCTTCAAAGAAGGCACGCCCACTTACGCATGTCTTTTGAACGCCCACCCAACCGTGGCAAGGACATGCAGACTCCACACAGAAGGCACTCCCCGAACTCCAGCCGAGAATCAAACGGGAGAACCTCTTGCTGTGAGGCAACAACGCTACCACTGCACCACAGTGGATAAATGGGCAATTAGAAGTGTAGTGCAATAAATGAACAATAACAACTGTATTGCAATAAACACTAAAAAATACAAATAACAGTAAGCAAAAAGGTGTACAGCAGGATTGTGGTGTCATAACATAATTGCACTAGAGCTCTATGCATTGTATCTGTATGGTAAGCTTGCTGCAGTCGAGTGTAAAAGTGTAATAACTGCAGAATGCAGAGATAATGGCCTGAATAATGTATTTCTCAACTCAAAGTACAGTTCAAAGCTGTCTCCAGGCCAATTTCAGTCACATAATGCTGACTTTTCCTCCCACTCCAGGAACAAAAGGTATACGGGTAAGGTAGCCCATTTTGTGGGCAGATATTGTGTGGAAACTTCACAGATAATAGACAGCAGTACCAATAAAGTGTTAAGCAGCATTGTGTTTTCCTACATGAATCTGTCTTAATATTTGTATTAGAGCTGTGTTCATTGCATGTCTGTTCTAATTTCACTGAAGTTGTGTAAAACTGTAATAGCTGTAGAATGCAAAAGCATTGGCCTGAATAATGCATTGCTCAACTCATGCTACAGTTCAAGGCTGTCTCAATGCCAAAAATCAGTCAGATAATGCTCTATTTTCCTCCCAGTCCAGGAACAAAAGGTATATGAGTGAGGCAGCCAACTTTATGGGCAGATATTGCATATATACTTCAGAGATAATAAACAGCAGTGCCAATAAAGTGTAAAGAAACATTGTGTTTTCCTAAATAAATCTGTCTTAATATTTGCATTAGGGCTGTATTCATTGCATGTCTGCCTTAAGCTGCTGCAGTCAATTGTTACTTTATTTGCAGATGTCCCCTGCAGTCACATCTTTTGGGTTCTATTCCCATGCCTGACAACTAAGGCATGACAGCTGTCTAGTTTACTTAATGTATACAAACATACCTCTCAAATATCATGATTTTTTGTAATGTAATTACAACTGCCTAATCTGTCTGTTCAATGATTACCACATAAATGGTTACCTGGAATGCATACAGAACACCTTGGTAGTTATGTAAGCCACATTATGTGAAATTGTTCTGCATAGTTGTGTACCTGCATTTGTTACTGCTTGGCTCATACTGTCCCAAGCTTGGCCATACTGTCCCAAGCTAACGTGCTACATCAGCTATAAAAGAATTGCATTCGCTGTACTCATAGTAGTACTCTGTGTTGTACTATTACCTGTGAGGTAACTAATAGTATGTTTTTCTCTCTCTCCCCACCCCTTATCTTCTTTAATTTATTATTGTTATCTATTATTATAATTTAATATTAACATATTTTGTTAAATTAACTGTTTTATTAGACTTATGGCTTAATTCATACTGGCTTGCTGTTAACATACTTACTGTTATGTTACTTAATATTGTGTTACACATAATATACCTTAATAAGGATTTTGATTAATAAATGCTATGTTCCATTCTGTTAATACTAACATTGGTTAGGTTATTACTAACCTTAACTTATTGTTATAACTAATTTATTATAGCACATCAAGGTTGGCCGGTTCTTCATAATCCATCTATCTTGCCTCCTCCAGCCATGGCACTGGGTCTCATCACATCTGGAACCCAGCCTGGTGTTGCCCCCTCTGCAGCATCTGCACTATTTGTAGCTTTGGGTAATACTTCCCCATGGGACGTGCATGGGCCACCCTCTAGGAGCAGTGGAGGAGGGGGGGAGTTGTCACCAGTCATGAACTGCTGGGTTTGGTGCATAGGATCATCTACCATGGGTTTGGACAATGCCTGAATTGGATGGGATGCATGCTGGCCACCCTGGTGGGGCAGGCTCTCCAAAGAGCCCAGCCTCCATCACTTCCATCCTCAGGGCAATGACAGAACAGTGCCAACAGTCTCACGGGTGGGGATGTGAGTCATGCTGCTACATTGTGGAGGCACATTGGACTGAAATTCCACAACACCCTCCCCATCCAAAGTGTTTACTTCCTCTCATGTCAAACATCACCCCTGTCTGCTGTGTTGTATGTCTTATCTGTTTGCCAATGCTTCCTCACCAACCCAACTCACCTCCCCTACATGTGCCTGTGTCGCTTCCCCAACATTCTACTCTCACCTTAAAAAAATTAGCACCTGTCCCCCCAAAAACATATTGTCCCATACATAGCGCTCCATTTTGCATGTGTCCACTGGACAAACATAATTTAGTCCAATTGGCTTAACAACACAATTATCTTGTCCTCACCCTTCTCTGTGGGACTTAGAGTCCAAAGTTATCTACAAATTCTGTCAACGTGCACAGTTGTTGCTATACCAGAAATGGGTAGCTATGGTTCTTTCCTCCACCTTTCTTGCAAATACCTACCTGCCTTTCACTATGTTTTCCCCCCATTTGTACCCCATTTCACCACTTTCCTATCTTATCTCCCCATTTTTCTTTATATATTGTTAGCATGACACTGTGCTATGTGGCGCGTTACGCAGCTTCACTAAGCTCAGCTAAATGGAGCTATATTGATATATGTGTTTTATATAATAAACATGTGCAAAACAAACACCTGTCCCCTATTTTGAACACAAGACCATTACACCTGTAGACTACTGCATTAATCTGCTACAACACACAGCTGTTAATTAAAACAGGTGGTTTAAATAAAACATAGCAATTGCAAGTTACACTCATTAAGCATGTTTGAACAGAGATGTGCATCACACCTCATTGCGTAAACTTGCTTAAAGATAAATGGAAAAATTGGGAGTACACCTTGGAGTCTGGTGCAAGAGTACGCCACTAGAAAGCCAAACACAGAATAATGGATGTAAGTGAGATTTGCAATAGCAGGTAAATGTCCCCTCTTATCAGCAACATTTATAAATATAGAAGAAACAACGAATGGATCCACCAAAACACAGTTTATTAAAACTCTGATGTCTCGGCCACAGCCTTCAAGGAGTATGAACCATAAAAAAACACATAGGCATATATACTAATATAAACAAGCAATTCACACAATTATGCCCTTAATGATTCCTAATTAATTGCATTCAATTTAATAATATTCTCCAGTTAAAATCCTCATTCAAACCAACTGGATATAATGTTTTAAATTTTAAAATGTATATGGCTTCTTTATGTAACAACAATTTTTTAATATCCACATTATTATATTTACAATCATGTATTTGTTCTAAAACAGTTGCTTGTAGCCCACGACTGTCACTATTATGAAAATTTAAAAAATGCATGGCCACAGGACTTTCTTCTCTTTTATTGTTAATATCCCTAATATGTTCCAAGAGCCTCACTTTAAAGGCTCTCTTAGTTTCACCTATATAAATTTTTTTACAAGGACATCTAAGTGAATATATTACTCTCTCAGAATTACAATAAAAAACATTGTTATTTTTAAATGGAATATTATTGATATATTCAAAACAAGGAACAATATAATTACATGCCTTGCATTTGCCACACTGCATAGTTCCTTTATTTTCAACACTATACAAAGTAGTGTCCAATGGCAACTCAAATCTACTTTTGACCAAAAAATCCTTTATATTTTTACCCCTATGGTAGGAAAATTGTATTATCAAATTTAACCAAGATTTTACACTACCTAAAGAGCATAAATATTTCCAGAACTGTAAAATTATTTTTATAAATTCTGTAGTAAAACAACCATAGGTAGTTACAAAATATATAACTTCATTTTTATCTTCTTGTAGGGTTTTATTATTTTTAAATATATTATTATTAATTCTAGAAGAAGAACAGGAAATAACTTTTTTATTATATCCAAAAAACCTGTTATAACTTTCTTCTGTTATATCTTTACTATAGACTCTATGAAAGAAAGACTGTAGCAAAGAATATAATTCTTTGCTAAATATTTCACTATTATTACACAAGCGAGAAATTCTTAACATTTCACCATAAGGTAGGGATTGAATAGTATGGGGAGGGTGACCACTAGTACCATGAACATATTGAGTGCCCCCAGCAAACTTTGTATTGACCAAAGTCACTAGGTTGATACCATTTGAGATATCAAGTACTATATCTAAAAAGGGCATATAAGTACCAATTTTAAGCCCATCAAATTCTAAAGAAAATCTATTCACATTTAAATCTAAAATAAATTGACGTATCTGTTGCTGACCCCCTTCTACTAAAAAAATCAAATCATCCAAGTATCTAAAATATTTAATAACATGTTTATGAAAAAACCTATGTCTATATATGATTTCTAATTCAAATAGACACATAGCAAGATTTTACATGGGGCAAAAGCCCCCATGGCTGTACCTTGTTTTTGATGATATATACTATTATTAAATTCAAAAAAATTATTAGTTAATGAAAAGTAAATCAACTCAATTATATATTCCATTGATGGAGAATCCCCTAGAAAAAATCTGATGCCTTCTATACCAAAATTATGGCTGATGTTAGTATAAAGGCTTTTAACATCTATTGTTACCCAATACATATTCTTATTCCAAGTAATATCCTTAATGTTATTTAAAAATTCAAATACATCAGAAAAATAGGAAGGTAATTTTTTAACGTAGGTCACAAGAAAATGATGTAAAAAAATACCCAAATTATGTAAAAAATAATTACACCCAGAAACAATGGGTCTTCCTGGTGGCTTATGCAAATTTTTATGTATTTTAGGCAAACAATAGAAGTAGGCCATTGAGCAATTGTCAGTTTGAAATTTATTCTTAACATCTGCAGTGTTGAAATAACCTAGCCTAAGGCCTTTATCTATAAGTTCTTTATATGCTGATATAGAGGCATTATAACATTCAACATCAACTTTTTCATAAATATTCATGTCATTAAGATGTTCCATACACATGTTTAAATAATCCATAGAATCCATCACTACTAGTTTATTACCTTTATCTGCTGGTTTAAAAGTAATTTCTATCTTATTACTTAATGCTAATAAAATCTGCCATTCTTTAAATTGCATGTTGTAACCCATATTCCTTTTATCACACATAAACGTATCAAATGCAACTTCTATGGAATGGTTCACCATATTAATAAAATTAGAGATGTCATTATTTAATACATTTGGAGTAAATTTACTAGTAGAAGGAACATCGCTGGTATCAAATTTAAAATAAGCATTCACAACATCTTCTGATAAGCAAGAATGAAAGCTGTCAGAAGAGACACTACTATTATCATCTAATAAATCTTGTTCTACATGGTTATTTATTTGACTAAAGAAATACTTTAAATATAATTTCCTACCAAACAGAAAAAACATCTTTTTGCATGTCGTATAATCTAGACACCACTGTAGGAATGAATTTAAGTCCCAGATTCAGAACAGAAAGTTCCGAATCATTGAACATGTATCTTGATAAGTTAATGACATATTCATGTTGTTGATTTTCAAAAAAGTCACCATTTACCTCGCTTGTAACCCCCTTTTCCCTGTTGTTCATGTGGTGAATTGTTGTGGTATTCACCCTGGCGTTTCTGTCCCTGGGCCCCCTTGTAGATGGAAGATGTATCCAGACGAAATGTTTGGTGAAAATTTTCCGGTTGTTGTGCTGCTGGAAGTGTGGGATACTCAAACTCGCCATATTCGTCTTCTAGTGAGGTATAACCACCTTCAGAAACTGATGCTGAGGAGTTTTGATGATGAAAAGTATTGGCTTCCTGTTGAAACCTAACACGTTTCCGTGGTCGACTGCGATTGGCTTTAGAAAGAAAAGCCTTATGGGATTCGTAGTCTCATAGATCTCTTAATAACTTTCCTTTTTTCCTTTCAACTAAATTCAATTCTTATTCTTTCAGTTTGTCATTTGTATTTTTAAGAAATTCATCCATAATGGAAGATGAAACATCAGTGGATAGATCACAACAAAGTTTTTTAATTTCAGTGCACAGTTCTTTTTGTTTCAGTTGATCCCTCTCAACCAAAATGTGCAACCATTCAGTTACACATGCATGGGCTGCAGCCACCCAGTGTTTGTGGAACACAATGTCAGACTCTAAGGACAAATCAAAGGGAGTAGTGGGATCTTTATACACTCTCAATCCCCTTGGTGTAATTTCAGTGTCCAGATATTTTTGTAAACCACATATATTAAAAAAGTAGCTGTTTCTTTCCACATTTTCTTTTCCAGTTCTGCAAACAATGATTTACTTTCAGCATTGAAACCGTATTTTCTGCCTACATTAGAAAATGGATTGGGAAAACGTTTACGCCTATCGTCTTCCCGCTTCTCCCAGGCAGATATATTCTTATCAGAACCATTCCTGTATAAAGGTTGACGCTCACCACGTTCTGAAGAGTTGTTAAAAAAATTATCCAAAGATAATTGACTACCATCCATGGTGTCACAAAAAACTCTAGGAAGATGCAGATGTGGATCAGTTGACATAAATAAAACAACCAAAAAGCAATGCAGAAGAAACAACGAATGGATCCACCAAAACACAGTTTATTAAAACTCTGACGTCTCGGCCACAGTCTTCAAGGAGTATGAACCATAAAAAAACACATAGGCATATATACTAATACAAACAAGCAATTCACACAATTATGTCCTTAATTATTCCTAATTAATTGCATTCAATTTAATAACATTCTCCAGTTAAAATCCTCATTCAAACCAACTGGATATAATGTTTTAAATTTTAAAATGTATATTGCTTCTTTATGTAACAACAATTTTTTAATATCCACATTATTATATTTACAATCATGTATTTGTTCTAAAACAGTTGCTTGTAGCCCACAACTGTCACTATTATGAAAATTTAAAAAATGCATGGCCACAGGACTTTCTTCTCTTTTATTGTTAATATCCCTAATATGTTCCAAGAGCCTCACTTTAAAGGCTCTCTTGGTTTCACCTATATACATTTTTTACAAGGACATCTAAGTGAATATATTACTCTCTCAGAATTACAATAAAAAACATTATTATTTTTAAATGGAATATTATTGATATATTCAAAACAAGGAACAATATAATTATATGCCTTGCATTTGCAACACTACATAGTTCCTTTATTTTCAACACTATACAAAGTAGTGTCCAATGGCAACTCAAATCTACTTTTGACCAAAAAATCCTTTATATTTTTACCCCTACGGTAGGAAAATTGTATTTTCAAATTTAACCAAGATTTTACACTACCTAAAGAGCATAAATATTTCCAGAACTGTAAAATTATTTTTATAAATTCTGTAGTAAAACAACCATAGGTAGTTACAAAATATATAACTTCATTTTTATCTTCTTGTAGGGTTTTATTATTTTTAAATATATTATTATTAATTCTAGAAGAAGAACAGGAAATAACTTTTTTATTATATCCAAAAAACCTGTTATAACTTTCTTCTATTACATCTTTACTATAGCCTCTATGAAAGAAAGACTGTAGCAAAGAATATAATTCTTTGCTAAATATTTCACTATTATTACACAAGCGAGAAATTCTTAACATTTCACCATAAGGTAGGGATTGAATAGTATGGGGAGGGTGACCACTAGTACCATGAACATATTGAGTGCCCCCAGCAAACTTTTTATTGACCGAAGTCACTAGGTTGATACCATTTGAGATATCAAGTACTATATCTAAAAAGGGCATATAAGTACCAATTTTAAGCCCATCAAATTCTAAAGAAAATCTATTCACATTTAAATCTAAAATAAATTGACGTATCTGGTGCTGACCCCCTTCTACTAAAAAAATCAAATCATCCACGTATCTAAAATATTTAATAACATGTTTATGAAAAAACCTATGTCTATATATGATTTCTAATTCAAATAGACCCATAGCAAGATTTGCATACATGGGGGCAAAAGCAGCCCCCATGGCTGTACCTTGTTTTTGATGATATATACTATTATTAAATTCAAAAAAATTATTAGTTAATGAAAAGTAAATCAACTCAATTATATATTCCGTTGACGGAGAATCCCCTAGAAAAAATCTGATGGCTTCTATACCAAAATTATGGCTGATGTTAGTATATAGGCTTTTAACATCTATTGTTACCCAATACATATTCTTATTCCAAGTAATATCCTTAATTTTATTTAAAAATTCAAATACATCAGAAAAATAGGAAGGTAATTTTTTTAACGTAGGTCACAAGAAAATGATGTAAAAAAATTCCCAAATTATGTAAAAAATAATTACACCCAGAAACAATGGGTCTTCCTGGTGGCTTATGCAAATTTTTATGTATTTTAGGCAAACAATAGAAGTAGGCCATTGAGCAACTGTCAGTTTGAAATTTATTCTTAACATCTGCAGTGTTGAAATAACCTAGCCTAAGGCCTTTCTCTATAAGTTCTTTATATGCTGATATAGAGGCATTATAACATTCAACATCAACTTTTTCATAAATATTCATGTCATTAAGATGTTCCATTACATGTTTAAATAATCCATAGAATCCATCACTACTAGTTTATTACCTTTATCTGCTGGTTTAAAAGTAATTTCTCTCTTATTACTTAATGCTAATAAAATCTGCCATTCTTTAAATTGCATGTTGTAACCAATATTCCTTTTATCACACATAAATGTATCAAATGCAACTTCTATGGAATGGTTCACCATATTAATAAAATTAGAGATGTCATTATTTAATACATTTGGAGTAAAATTTACTAGTAGAAGGAACATCGCTGGTATCAAATTTAAAATAAGCATTCACAACATCTTCTGATAAGCAAGAATGAAAGCTGTCAGAAGAGACACTACTATTATCATCTAATAAATCTTGTTCTACATGGTTATTTATTTGACTAAAGAAATACTTTAAATATAATTTCCATTTATAAATATACCTGCTAAGGCATTACTGGCAAAATACATGTTCAGCTGGGATTCTGGTGCAGAAATACATCCATATAAAACCAGGCACATAAATTTAGCTGTAAAAAAGTATGCCACAGCATGTATGTGTGTACTTATATCTTGCAAATACACCTGCTGTCATAGTGATTCAGTAACTCAGTTTGTTAAATACCTTACAAACAGTACATTTTGCCACACACATTCCTGAGTTCAAATCCAGTGGTGTGTAGCATTTAAATTACATTACTGTAAAGCTGGCAATTAATGATTGAGCCATACATTCTTTATCCAGACAATGCAGTTCAAATTAAATGTCTGCTTGCCGCTGATGGAAGTCACAGGCCTGCCTATAGGGATACACTTCACATATCCCTACAGCAAAACTTTAAGTCATAAAGTGTCATGGCATGCATTAATATGCATTCACAGAGGATTTTAACTCAGGTGATGCAAATGAGGCCCACTACTATCAGAGTGCAGTACACAATCCTTTCAAACTCACAGTGCATATTAGCACACCTGTACAACTAACATACAAATATGAAGCTCCTGCTTGTAACAAGCACTGCCAGCATACACATTGCAAATGAGTACCAATCTGTAGCATGTGGCCTGGAAGTTGCCCAAATGGTGGACATAATGTAACACGTATCCCCTATGTTGCTCAAGGACACAAAAACATGTTGCCTAGTACTCTGTTAATGATATTGTTGCCTAACATACTTACCTTAAGTACATGCCTTAATTGGATTGAAATGGGTAGTCTCACTCTGGCTCTTCCTCTACTACAAGGCTGACACAGCTCACACAATTACTCCTACAGCTTGTTGTCCTCCAAAATGTTCACAATCTCTTTCTAGACATATTACCTGCAGCAGCAGCAGCCTATAGCACACACATCTCTATGTAACAGTAGCTGCTACAGACCTACCCTCTGCAATGACATAGTCTCCTCATCCCAGTAATGTCCAGCACAACATATTAGAAAGGGCTTCTAATTTACATGAAGGCCTTATATCTTGCACAGTGGTTGCATGAAATTGGCAGATGATAGTGCAAATCAGCTGTGTTGGCTGCAGTTAGCATTTCAAAACCACAGATCAGTTAAGAGACAATCACCTGCTAATGAGAAGCATGTTAAAAGGCAAACATGTTAACTATGGGGAACCATTCTGTATGAGACTTTCTGCATATAGAACAAACATTTGCAAAAACTTAAATATCACCACATATCAACAGAGGTGTTTTGCACGCCAGCAGGTATGTACCATTTTTGTTTACAACAGGATGCAGATGTGTGAATATACTTACAGGGAATAGGAATTACAGCATTAAGCCTTTCTTACAATTGTGATAATGATATGTCATTGATCTCCAGATTTGTTATACCTATAGAGGACATACAATACATCAAGGGTGAAATGCTTTTGGTCAATGTGGCACACTGGACTCCATGTGACTTTCGCTTTATAGTGGTTGTAATAGCACACTGCTATTTGTTTGGCACTGTTGATTTGGCATATTATTAGGGGGTAGCCCCTAGGGTGACACACTACAATAGACTTTAGTGTTAGGTGTATGATCATACAGCAATATCTATCATGGCACACATGGGAATAGCTGACTATTGATAGCATATTAGTTGTATCTACATGCTTAGTATGTTTGCACACTGTGGAATATGACATGTGTGATCAAGCAATGGATACTGCCAGCCATTCTGGTCTTGCAGTATCTTTACATAGCATACTTCCATGTATGTGATCCTGACATGTGTTCCCATTCTGCTTTCTTTCAGAAAACATGTACCCAAGATGCTGTGCACCTTTCATGGATGCGGAGAATGATATTAATGAGCTTAAAAGTGATTCCAATAGCTTCTTTAAAAATAAGGGCATGAATATAAGCTACTTTATTAATTGAGTCTTCATGTAAAGCTTTTTTATTTGTTGAATTGCCATAACTACCTGCTATGTGAAAACTCTTTTTTCTCTCCTCCACATTTGTCTCTCTTTCTCCCTAAAGTACCCTGCTCCCAATTGTGCTGCTTCTGATATAGTCTCTAAGAACCTACCTACCTGGTGACAAAGGACCCTATCAAAATACCTGCAATCTCATCTAACAGCCTAATTTTCCATGCACCCTCTCTCAAGGAAGCAAGAAAGTATGTGGTTGTCCTGCTTGTAAAGCTGACTCCCATCTACTATTGCTTCAGAGGTTCTAAAGTATGCTATGAGCCTGAACAGCCAGCAGCCTTTACCCCCCCCTCCTATCTACCCTGTATCCAACAAACCTCTTCTTCTTTATAATAACCCCCTTCTTCCTCCTGGTAATAACATTGCCACCATAGAAAATATCCTTTGTTGGTTATCCCAAATTTTACCCCAAGACACCATAATCCTAGGTGATTTTAACATTGATTGGAAGTGTTGTAGCAGTAGCCACCCTAGTAGCCATATTAACCTTTTTGTTTTTTCTCAAACCATTACCTCCCCTACCAGGATAAACAAGCCTAATAAGAAATAAAGTACCTTAGATTGCATTCTCACAAATAATCATCCCCAGCCATATGAAGCTGGAACCTTCCCTGATGATGTAAATGACCACTGACTAACCTACATCATCAGGCTTAAATCCAATCTACCTAATCCAACCATATCTAGGACAATTAGAACCAAGAAAAACTTCAACCCCAATCTCTTCCAGAGCGAACTAAAAGCATGTAACTTGTCTCCCTTAAAATACCTCACACTGGAGGAAGCTGTTAATTACTTTAATTCTAACTTCATAGCCATACTAGACCACCATGCACCTATCCTCTCTATTAGAATGAGAACTAAATCTGCCCCATGGCTTTCAAAAGAAACCAGGCAAAAAATCCATCTCAAAAATAAATACTGGAATAAATCTCGTTTAACTAAAACCCAGTAGACCAACAAAACTTCAGACAGCTGAGAAATAAAACTAAAAAAGCTATACTGTCTGACCAAAGAAACTACTACCTACAATTCCAGCAGACTCACCATAATAAAACACAAAAGTTCTGGGTGAGTATTAATCAATTATTACACCCAGGTCAATCCATCACACCAAACCCACAAGGCATAGACCAGGAGAATCCCAAGCAGACTGCTAATGCCTTTAATACCTTTATCACTGAGGCCATTCAAACTCTTGCCAGTCAGTTATCTACTCAGAACTTAACTATATCCAACTCTAACTCTAACCCATCCCCTCCATTTCTCTTCCAACCAGTCCCAACAACATATATTCTTACCATTATCCAAAAACTGAAACAGTGCACTCATTCAGCAGACCAACTACCCACTGAATATCTACAAAAGGCAGCCAGACCCATCGCCTATCCCATTTTCATTCTCATCAATAGAACCATCAGTGAAGGACGCATCCCTAAAATCTGGAAAGTATCCCATATTATCCCCTTCACAAGGGTGGGAACTCTACTGAACTCTCCAATTACTGTCCCATAGCCTACTTTCTCCCTTAGTAAAGATCATGGAAAAATGCATCCACAGACAATTGCTAGACCACCTAATCTAAAATAACTTACTTTCAAACTCTCAACATGGTTTCAGACCTTCCCATAGCACTACTACTGCCCTCCTTTCCTTTACTGACTGTATTAACAAAAAACGTAACCTCAGTATGCTTTCCTCTGCACTGTTAATAGATCTGTCTATGGCATTCAATATAGTAAATCACCAGATACTTATAAATATCCTCAAATCCCTGTCACTAGATGCACTCGCTATAAAATGGTTCC
>NW_025050081.1:0-12919 GCF_019279795.1 Protopterus annectens
AGGAGTGAGGTTGGATTTTTAGGTTTAGGCAGTAACCAGAGACTTTAGAATTAGGGAGAAGTAGTGGAGTTTTAGGTTTAGGGAGTGTGGACATTGGTTAGGAACTGTTAGTGAGTTTTTGGTTTAGAAAAAGGGCTTTGGTAGTGCTGTATAATTTCATAGGGTTGGAAGGGTTAAGTTATTATGGAAAATCAGACTGTTAGGAGTTATCGCATTTACTTGTGAAGCAAAGGGCAGTGAACAAATGTGTTGTCAGCTACTAGCACATGAATGCCAATAGTTGATCCATCTATATCTGTCTATATTTATTTATATATATAGATGTGCCATGTCAGTGATGCAACAGGTAGCACACTTGCCTTTGGTGCACAAGGCTGTGGGTTCTATTTCCTCACCAGGTAGATGGATTACTGCCACTGCAATGCAGAATAAGGGAAGTGCTACACTCCTGGAGTGTGACATCCTTCAGATGACATGTTAAATGGGGGGGTTCTGCTTGAGTTGTTGGCAACTCAGGTGGATGTTAAAGATCCCACAGCACCTTTCATAAAACTAATGGAAGTTCCCTGATGCCATGGCCTAAATTTGCTTTAGTCATATAAATATCACCTGAAAAGATGCCACTAGCCTATTGGGACTACCAATCAATCAAGAAGAAGTAAAATATATATTTTATTTATATTTGTTAATTGGAGTAGTATACTGATCAATACTGACTGATTTCAGGCTCAAGCCTGGTCACAAACAAAATATATACACATTATATGTTGTACATATGGTGATAGTGGATGATATGGTGTTTGTGTGTGTGTGTGTGTGTGTGTGTGTGTGTGTGTGTGTGTGTGTGTGTGTATATATATATATATATATATATATATATATATATATATATATATATATCATACCTCTCAACCTCCTAGAGGAAGAAATCTGAACAAAGCCATTAATAAAAGTGGGGGAAAGATCCAAAAATAGGGACAATTTTTAAATATTGTTCTTACAAACTTGAGAGAATAACAGGTTTTGCAATGGCATGAATTTTCTAAAGGGTATGAAGTTTGAAATTGAAATGACTGTCATTATTTTCTAACATCAGTCTTTAATGTTTTGCCACTGATTTGCCAGAAAAACACAATTTTATGAAAAACAGAACAAAAATATGAGGCAAAAATCTGCACATTCTTTGAAAATCTGTACAATTGAGAGGTATGATATATATGTGTGGGTCCCCTTCATATGATTGAAATTTCAAAAGTTTGACTTTCATATGGCCAGGACCATATGATCGAACTTTTGAAAGTTCTAACGTTCCTAATGGAGAACTCCATACAACACAGAATGGGAAGATTTCCCTTTTCCACACTGTAGTGGGATCTCAGAGTTGGTATATATAAATAGCAGGGGGGTCTGGGGGGGCAGGGGGTTTTTATGTCCTGCTAAAACCTTTCAGGTAATTTTTTTTCTTATTCTTAATTTTTTATTAGATGTTTGAACTTTCAAAAGTTCGATCATATGGTCTTGGCCATATGAAAGTCGAACTTTTGAAAGTTCGATCATCTGAAGTAGATCCATATGTGTGCGTATATGTATATATATATATATATATATATATATATATATATATATATATATATGTGTGTGTGTGTGTGTATGCACACACATGTTTATCGAGAGAGATATAGATATATACCCTTATTTATATATGTGTATATATGGATTCACTTTAGAAGTTCGAAATACTGAAATATTGAATTTCAATATGTCGAGCCCATAAAGTGGAAACTTGAAAAGAAACTTAGAAGCACAAAATTCAAAATCTCACATACCAGAGCTTTTTATGTAGGACAGAGCTTGTGTTTGTGTGTGTGGAGGAAGGTGTGCATTTGTGTACACCAGAAGTGCTAATTCTAAATCTCTGGTATGCGAGATTTTGAATTTTGCACTTCTGAGTTTTTGTTCTTTTCAGGTTTCCACTTTATGGGCCTGAAATACTGAAATTCAATATTTCAGTATTTCAAACTTATAAAGTGAATCTGTGTATATACACACACACACATATATATATATATATATATATATATATATATATATATATATGTGCTAAAACACACAGCATAATTCAAAACAAAGCAAGGGGGGGGCAATCCCTCCTAATTATACATACCAACTTTGAGATCACACTAAACTGGAGAAAGTGTGAACTATCTGATCACTACTGTATTACGATCTTATGCACCCAAGCAGTGGCAATGTTCAAAAAGTTAATTTTCAAGCTCTGTAGCCAACAATTCAAACCCTCAAATGCTTAATAGTTTGAGCATTTGAATGGGGACTTTTAAAAACTAGAATATACCAACATAGTTATGCTATCAAAACTTGGAACATGTGGTAGAACATTATGGCCTTTAGATAGCGAGACTGGAGCACAGAGAGTTGTACTGTCAAATATTGTTGAATGTCACAGTTCCACTTGAACTTTACTATAAGGTATCTATAGGTAGTGTGTTAATCCTAAGGAGAGTACAATTATAACGGTAGGGGCCCAATGGTTTAACAAGATGCAATAAACTATCCTAGAATTTTTAACATTAGTTTTTGGTAGAAGGAATTATACTATTGTAAGAAATTGTTTATGGTATTCAATTAATTGCTAATAATATTATGATTACCTGAGAGTAAAATTTAACAGAATATATATAGTTAGGTATTTGTACATATGAAATTATTTTTAAATAATAATTGATATTTAATTTAATATTTAGATATGAAATTTTTAAATGTTGAATGATTTTATATAACCACAGGATAAGACACACTTCAATTGTATTTTCAGTGACTGCTACTGTTTCCTGTTTTATGTGTATTTCACTGAATTTTCTTTTTTTTTTGTTAAAACATTTATCTTCCTCTCACTATTACTATTGTAAGACTATCTTGAAATTGCTTTCAGCAAGGAATTTCCAGCTAGTGGTTTAAGTGGTTTGTGGCAGCATTTCACTTGTGGGTGTCTTCTACTCTCTTTTTATGTCAGCAAGACTGGGTTTATTCATCTTGTGGCAGAATGTGTTTTCTTGGTCTGTCTGAGTCAGTAAATACACAAAAGGACTCATAGTCTAGTCATTTTATTAGCCAGAGGGCTCATTAGTTAGTTTTCTGGGTTTTTTTCTGTGCTGCTATAAATTTTTTTGCAATTGCATGGTTTAGCAGGACTTGTACAGCTGCAAACACGTACAAAGCAAATTTTCACTATAATACAGTCCATAAAACTGTAAAATATAAAGCAGCAATATAGCACAAATACCTTGTCCCGTGTCAAGCTTAGAGCAGCTAGTTGGGTGTTGAGTGGCAATACCTACAGATTTAGTAGAATTCAGCACTGTGTAAACATTAAAGTTAGTAGAATTTAGTACTGTTTGGCATAATCTGCCCCCATAAAGCACCCTTATTAGTCTGCACCAACAAAGCATCCCTAATAGTCTTCTAACCCCAATCCACCACCCCTCTGTAGCTCACAAATCAAAGGACCAGACAGTATGGATATGCAGTTTTTAACTTCTCTGTAACCAGCTTGGTGGATGTGGGAATCTTGAGACAATGTAGCAAATGTCTCAAGTTTACTGGCAACCACTTAATCCTTAAAGGAGGAAACACAGTATGTGAGAGGTGCACTTAACACAATGACACTGGAGGGTAAACTCTCACATACAAGTGCACATCAGGTTGTTGAAACCATGCATGCAACATCCACCTCACATAGTACACAACACACACATAGACTAACATATGCTGAGGCACTTTAAAGCAACCTTTCTAAGCAACAAAAATCACCTAGACCACCCGTTGTCAAAGCTATGATTCGGCAAGCCCAAAGGCACCCAGTAAAAAACAACAGCACAAATACTGGCACTATCAGTGGCACCCCCAAAAACAAAGCCTCTAAGGCAAGCAAACATACTTTACAGGATTATCATCATAGGGGCCTCATTAAAAAATATTCTGATATCCCCCTAACAAGGCTGAACAAGGAGAAGACAACATAAATCCTCCAATTATGTAACATAATGAAATGCTGCTCGGTATAACCCTCTGCTATGATTATTAAGGGCAAGTACGAGTGTGTGCATCTGTGTGCCTTCTGTGGAAATTTGGGCGCCGGGCTGGCAACTCAACTTCATAAAAAACTCCACTGCCAATCATGAGCAGACAGGTAATCCACTGTGGTGACCCCTAACTGGGAAAAGCTGAAAGAAGAAGAAGAAGACTATGGTGTTTAATGATCAAAGGTTTAAAGGCATGCTGGTGCAAGATAAATAGTGGGGGGAGGTCCTGGAAGATGTAAATAACACCGGATGCCATCCCTACTTCATGTCTGAGAGTGACAGAAGTATCACTAAAATGAAGGGAACAGTGAGGAAGGCAGCCTAGGAATTGCGTTGGCTGGGGTAGAGGGGGATGTTAACAACAACTGATCATCTGACCACCATTATGGCCCAACTACCCAAGATGTCATTGCATGACATTGCAGGGGGTAAACAAGTTGCAGACCCACCCTATCTCACACCAATCCCTATGAGCAGCAGAAATTTGTTGTTAAATAAGTCAGAACTGTGTGCAAAATGTAGGTAACCATACAAACCCTTTCTTATGGAAGATTTACAGAATGAATGTTATAGGAAAGATCACTCACAGGGTCAGTCTGCCAGCAGTAAGACAGCAGTAACCTCCCCTCTACCTCTGAAGAAAAGATACCAGCATGGGAAAAGGCATATTCTGATGGGGTAGAGTACTATATGCATGTTGGTATGTATAATCCCCCCTTACCTCATACATTGCACAACTACTGTTCAGCTTTCCCTATGGATCACAACCATAGTTTATGGGAAGAACATGCAGTACATGTTCAATCATAGTTTATGGGAAGGGCATGCAGTACATGTTCAGTCATAGTTTATGGGAAGGGGGTGTAGTACATGTTCAATCATAGTTTATAGGATGGGCATGCAGTACATGATCAATCGTAGTTTGTGGGAAGGGCATGCAGTACATATTCAGTCCTAGTTTATGGGAAGGGTATGCAGTACATGTTCAGTCATAGTTTATGGGAAGGACATGTAGTACATGTTCAGTCATAGTTTATGGGAAGGGCATGTAGTACATGTTCAGTCATAGTTTATGGGAAGGACATGTAGTACATGTTCAGTCATAGTTTATGGGAAGGGCATGTTCATAGGTTCATAGGCTCATAGGTTGGTACTAGGCTATCGGCCCTAGGGCCTATACAAGCCTAGCCATAACAATTCTCTGGAAATTTCTTCCTACAATATTTACTTCCCTGGACCCCTGTCTAGCAGGTCGACTGAGGGTGAATTTCCTCTCTCCAATCTAATCATCAAGGTTCCTTTTGAAGAGGGCCAAGGAGGGACTCTGCTTAACATGTATGGGCAGTCTGTTCCAGAGTCTGGGGAGTCTCTGGGTCAGGAACCTATCCCTCCAGCATGTTTTGTTCATTGTGATGACAAGGTTTAGATTCCTGGAGTGTGTGGCTCTGAGAGATTGGGATTTCTTTAAGTGGAGCATATCCAACAGCTCAGGGTTTGACATGGTCTTGTATGTTAAGCAGAGATCACCTCTGAGTAGACGGTATGCCACAGAGTATAGCTGGAGTTTTTTTAGATGTTCAGCATAGGGCATCTGCTTTAGGCCTGTGATTCTTTTAGTGAGGTATTTCTGTGGCCTTTCCAGCTGTTGCAGATGTTTTGTGAGGTACATACCAAATGGAGCATTGTACTCTATAATGGGTCATATGAGAGATAAGTACAGTGGGACAATGACCTCCTTTTATCTGGATGAAAAGCAAAGCCTTTAGTGATGAGTTGTGCCACATAGAAGGATTTTCTGACTGTTGCGGTGATGTAGTTATTGAAGGTGAGACCACAATCCACCTGTGTACCTAAATCATTCATCACACTTTTGGTGCTTAGTGTACTGCCACTTATGTGTTAATTCATGGGTACATGTTTTTTCCCAATGGGGATAACTATACATTTCTTGGCATTAAGCTTGAGCACATGGGTCTGGCACCAAGCATCTGTTTCTGTAAGGCCTTTTTGTAGAATATCCACATCATTTGGGGATTCAATAATGGCTTCCAGTTTGCAGTCATCTGCGAACTTTGTTAGCCAGATTCCCTTAGTGTTGGCCTGTACTTCAGAGAAGTAGATGCCAAACAACAGCGGTCCCAGGACTGAACCCTGAGGTACTCCGCTTGTCATTTGTCTGGAGCTGGATTTGGAGTCGGCTACTTTTACAGTCTGGGTTCTGTCAGTAAGCCAGTTGGCAACCCATCGAGTGACGTATGGATTTATTCCCAGCTTAGTAATTTATCTATGATTCCAGAGTGAGGGATGGTGTCAAAGGTCTTGGCAAGGTCCAGATAGATTGTGTGGACCACCTTACCCTCACCCACAGCTCTGGAGACTGATTCAAAGAAGTCAATCAGGCTCAGGAGACAAGATCATTCCTTTACAAACCCAAACTGGGTGGGGTCCAGTGTTTGAAGGTTGACAATGTCTTTGTTTATAAGTTCCATGATAAGGCTTTCCAAGCCCTTGCAGATCAGGCTCATCAGACTAATGGGACGGTAGTTCCTGGGATCCAAGGTGGATCCCCCCTTGTGGAGTGGGATAACTGTAGCTGTGTGCCATTCAGTAGGCATGAAGCCTGAGGTGAGGTTATGATTAAACATGACACTTAGGTGAGGTGCCAGTTCATTGTGTAGTTCATGCAATACACAGCCCAGGATGTCATCTGGTCCCATGGATGCTGTATTCTTAGCTTTGGAGAGTGCGGTTTCCACCTGTGTGGCCATGATTTTCGGAATTTGGCAATCTTTTGCTATTGTGATGGGCCATTTAGGGGTTGAGAGAGGGTGAAGTTGCCACTATATCAATCTTCCAGGATATTGACAATATCCTTCAGATCAGTATATTTAATGCCATTCTGTGGTAGCTCAGAGCATATCTGAGCATTGCCATGTAGATTCTTGACATAACTATAGAATGCCTTGTGGTTGTCTCTGGAATCTTTGACAATTTTATTTTCGTAACTAGCTTTGGAGGATCTTATGAGGGATCTCAGCTTCTTACTGAGGCTGGTAAGGGATTTTTTGCATCCTGGGATTTTCCTCTTTTCTGCAACAGTTTCTTTCTTCTGTTGTATTGTTTGTTTATGGCAGGGGACCACCATATTGGCTTCCTTTTTTGGAAGACAACGTCTTGGTTCTATTTGGGATGGCATGATTCATGCACGAGTGGATGTGCTCGTACAGTGCCTTAATGTAGGATTCAGCAGTTGAACTTTCAGCTCCTGTCTGCATGGGTGTCATGATGTTTGTCACTTCTGACTTGAGTAGTATGAAGTTGGCTTTGGAGAAATTTTTTACAGAGGTTTCCTTACTGGGGGGTGGGGGTGGGATGTGGATGGCAAGGGTGATTTGCTTATGGTCAGACCTGACCAATGAGGGGGTGACCACTGGTGTGAAGCATCTATCTACCATGTTGGTAATGAACAGGTCTAGGATATTGGAGCCCCTGGTGGGACAATGGATTATTTGATCCAGGGCACTGGAATTTATGAATTTCAAGAACCGTTGGGAAAAGGTGTTGGTACCTGAGTAGTTTTCCCAGTTAATGGCAGGGTAGTTAAAATCACATATAATTAGGGTGTTTGCTTGTATCTTAATATTTTCAAGTATGTTTAGAAAGGTGTAGTGAGAATCTTGGGGCATGGTGGGGGATCTGTAGCAAGTTACAATTTGGATTGCAGTCTTACCTAATGTTAGTTGCACCTGGAGAATTTCAGATGCATTGTTTTGGGCAACTAGCCTGAAGGTTTGAATATTCTTGGTGAATATGGACACTCCTCCATCTTTAGTGTTTTGGTCTTGGTTTGGTGGCAGAAAAGTGTGGTAAAAGTTGTAGCCAGGTATTGCAGGGGTGCTGTCTGGAGCCTTAAACCAGGTCTCAGTTACTGCACAGATATCGATGTTCTCAATTTTTAGGAGTGCCTCAAGAGAGTGCATTTTGAGGTTTAGACTTCTAGCATTGAGTAACATTACTTTCAGATTTTGCATGCTTGTATCTGTTATGGTGGTGGCTATGTCCTTTGAACCTTACCTAAAAAAAGTCACTATAGGGGTGGCAAGAGCTTTAGCCAGTAACCTGAATCCCAGGGGTGACAGGTGCAGAGCATTTCTGGCAAAGCATCGTGGTTTGTTGATCATGTCATCCCAGGCAAACAGATACTGGATCCCCTTTGAGTGACATAAGAAGTCAATCATTTTGTCCTTATAATGTGGTATAATTCTGGGTGAAGGCAGGATGTTACTCAGGGCTAGGGTCATACCTGCCTGGGCCACATGATCCGAGAGTTCTTCCATGTCTCTTTTCATGTAGTCTAGCAAGGTATGTCTCAAGTCATTCACTCCAGCATGGACAAAGACAGAGTCGTATTTGTACTTGTTGTGGAGTGACTTGATTGCATGCGTGATGTGGCAGATCCTGGAACCTGACAGGCAGCTGACTGTAATTTTCTCCATGTTCAGCTTGGTGAGTGGGACATCAATCTGCCTTACTATAGAGTCACCTATGACTAAAGTGTTGGGTACATTGTCTTGGCTGTACATGTTCAATAATAGTTTATTGGAAGAGCATGCAGTACATGTTCAGTCATAGTTTATGGGAAGGGCATGCTGTACATGTTTAAACATAGTTTATGGGAAGGGCATGCAGTACATGTTCAGACATAGCTTATGGGCAGGACATGTAGTACATGTTCAGTCATAGCTTCTGGGAAGGGCATGTATTACATGTACAATCATGGTTTATGGGAAGGGCATACAGTACATGTTCAGTCCTAGTTCATGGGAATGACATGTAGTACATGTTCAATCCTAGTTTATGGGAAGGGTATGCAGTACATGTTCAACCATAGTTTATAGTAAAGGCATGTAGTACATGTTCAGTCATAGTTTATGGGAAGGGCATGTAGTACATGTTCAGACATAGCTTCTAGGAAGGGCATGTAGTACATGTACAATCATGGTTTATGGCAAGAGCATGCAGTGCATGTTAAGTCCTAGTTCATGGGAATGACATGTAGTACATGTTCATCCTAGTTTATGGGAAGGGTATGCAGTACATGTTCTACCATAGTTTAAGAGAAGGGCATTCAGTACATGTTCAGTCCTAGTTTATGGGAAGGGCATGCAGTTAATGTTCAATCATGGTTTATGGGAAGGGTATGCAGTACATGTTCAGTCCTAGTTTATAGGAAGGGCATGCAGTTAATGTTCAATCATAGTTTATGGGAAGGGCATGTATTACATGTTCAATCATAGTTTATGGGAAGGGCATGTATTACATATTCAATCATAGTTTATAGGAAGGGCATGTAGTACACTTTCTGTCACAGTTTATGGGAGGGGCTACCAGTACATGTTCAGTAAATAGTTTATGGGAAGGGCATGTGGTACATGTTTAATCACAGTTTATGGGAAGGGCATATAGCACATGTTCAATCATAGTTTATGGGAAGGGCATGTAGTAGATGTTCAGTCATAGTTTATAGGAAGGGCATGTAGTACATGTTCAGTCATAGTTTATGGAAAGGGCATGTAGTACATGTTCAGTCATAGTTCATTGGAAGGGCATGCAGTACCTGTTCAGTCCTAGTTCATGTGAAGGACATGTAATATATGTACAGTCCTAGTTTATGGGAAGGGCAAGCCGTACAGGTTCAGTCATAGTTTATGGGAAGGGCATGTAGTATATGTTTAATTATAGTTTATGGCAAGGACATGTAGTACACATTCTGTAATAGTTTATGGGAAGGGCATGCAGTACATGTTCAGTCTTGGTTTATGGAAAGGGCATGCAGTACATGTTCAGTCATAGTTTATGGAAGGGCATGCAGTACATGTTCAGTCATAGTTTATGAGAAGGGGGTTTAATACTAGTTTAATCATAGTTTCTGGGAAGGGCATGTAGTACATGTTCAGTAATAGATCATGGGATGGGCATTTAGTACATTTTCAGTCATAGTTTATGGGAAGGGCATGCAGTACATGTTCAATCATAGTTTATGGGATGGGCATGCAGTACATGTTCAGTCATAGTTTATGGAAAGACCATGTAGTACATGTTCAGTCATACTTAATGGGAAGGGCATGTAGTACATGTTTAATCCTAGTTTATGGGAAGGGAATGGTCATAGGTTCATAGGTTGGTACTAGGCTATCGGCCCTAGGGCCTATGCAAGCCTAGCCATAACAATTCCCTGGATATTTCTTTCCACAGTATTTACTTGCCTGGACCCCTGTCTAGGAAGGTGAGTGATGTGATCATCAGGAAGAATTTCCTCTCTCCCATCCATTTGTCAAGGTTCCTTTTGAAGAGGGCCAAGGAGGTGATCTGCTTGACATGTATGGGCAGTCTATTTCAGAGTCTGGGGAGTCTCTGGGTCAGGAACCTATCCCTCCAGCATGTTTTGTTCATTGTGATGACAAGGTTTAGAACCCAGGAGTGTGTCGCTCTGAGGGATTGGGATTTCTTTAAGTGGAGCATGTCAAGCAGCTCAGGACTTGACATGGCCTTGTATGTTAAGCAGAGATCACCTCTGAGTAGACGATATGCCACCGAGTATAGCTGGAGTTTTTTTAGACAGTGAGCATAGGGCATCTGCTTTAGGCCTGTGATTCTTTTAATGAGGTATTTCTGCAGCCTTTCCAGCTGTTTCAGATGTCTTGTGAGGTACATACCAAATGGAGGGTTGTACTCTATAATGGGTCTAATTAGGGATGAGCACAGTGAGACAATGACCTCCTTTTTTCAGTATGAAAATCCCTTAGAGATGAGGTGTGCCACATAAAAGGATTTCCTGACTGTTGTGGCAATGTGGTTATCGAACGTGAGACAACTGTCCACCTGTGTCCTTAAGTCTCTCATCACATTTTCGGTGTTTAGTGTATTTTCAACCTATGTGGTAATTCATGGGTGCATGTTTTTTCCCAAAGGGGATAACTATACATTTCCGAGTGACGTCTCCAGGTGCATCTGCAGTTACCTCCTACTACGCCTCTAGGTGTCAAATAATGCTTGTTCATATTTGCATTAATAATTCCAAAACCATGCTACATACAAGGTATTAGAATATTTTATCTTGAAGCATACATGATGGCAAACACAACTGTATTGATATTTGACCTCTGTCAATGACTATTTGTTAGAACTGTAAGGTGATAACTTCATTTTTTAAAGGCTGAAGAGACGCCCACTGGGAGTTAAAGGTACACATGCAAAAGAGCTGTTCTGGAGGGAATGGGCTTGAGCCCATGGCTCTGGCACCAAGCATCTGTTTCTGTAAGGCCCTTTTGTAGAATATCCACATCATTTGGGGATTCAATAATGGCTCCCAGTTTGCAGGCATCCATGAACTTTGTTAGCCAGAGTCCCTTAGTGTACTTCAGGGAAGTAAATGTCAAACAAGAGCGGTCACAGGACTGAACCCTGAGGTACTCTACTTGTCACTTGTCTGGAGCTGGATTTGGAGTCGGCTACGTTTACAGTCTGGGTTTTGTCAGTAAGCCACACGTGAAAGAAAACAAAAGCTGGATAAATGCCTGGTATACACCTCAAGCGAAAAAAAAAAATGAAAAGACCAATGGTTAGACCACAGCTGAAGATAAAAATGGAATAATCCACGTCAGGAAATAAATCACTTGCAGCTTCACAGTAGTGCCCTTTATAAAACCAAAAGTTGTAACTGAGATGTAGTAGTCAAGGTAGGAAATGGTTCACTTACAGTTTCACACCACTTTATTAAACAGGAGTAAGCGCTTTCGCGATCTAAGTCAGCTGATAGCTTCTTCAGACTCATAAAAACAGTTAAAACATTGGTATTTAAAATATGGTTCAACCAATGAAAACACATATAGAACTATGACATAGACTAATTAAAATTGCATACATCAGTGCATTAATTTGCCTTATATTCTGCATAAGATGAAATAAATTATACATATAACAGACACATTTTATGTAATAATCCATATTACTTAATGTTTTAGTGGTCTGGATTTTAAAAAAAGGTTTCAAGGAAACAGCATTGTTCAATCCAGGAGACCTATCTGCCTGAAGTAGTAAAATCCATCTTTGTTCGGCTTCCTCTGCCTTATTCCTTATATCACCTCCCCTCTTACTTTTATTTATTATTTCTAAAACCATAAAATTAAAAATATGTTTCCTATCTTCTTCTTCCACATGTTTTGCTAAAGCACTTGTGTCTTCTTTATTTCTTATATCTCTAAGGTGTTCAAGGATACGCCTTTAGACACCTATTGGTTTTGCCTATATAAAAGGCATGACAGACAGTGCAGAAGCTGAAATAAACCAAATTTTGTGTTCTGCAGTCAGCATAAAAATATATATCAATTATAAATCCTAGTGTAGGATGTTTATATGTAGATTTATTATATTAATAGTCACATCCTGTACAATTTCTGCCAAGAAAAGCCCCCTGCCTATCAGATAGAATCATTCTTTCATTGTTTCTGGATTTATAACAGAGTTGCCTTTTTAAGGACCTCTTAATTCTAAAAGAAAAGCTGGGTCTATCTTCTAACAATTCTCTCAAGTCAGGATCCGACAATAAAACATTCCAATTCTTCTCTAAAATATTACAGAACCTTCTGATGTCACTTGAATAAGTTATAGGGAATCTAAATTTAAAATCATGACCTTCCTTGCTTTTAACATCTTCTACAGTATTTGAGAAGAGTGGTTTACATCTCCCATCTCTATTTTCAATGGTATATTTAGAGCTTTCATTTATGTCTTCCTTACTATAACCTCTGTTTAAAATC
>NW_025050082.1:0-14692 GCF_019279795.1 Protopterus annectens
TTTTGGTGTCTGCATATGTATTCTGTCTCTCTATGTATAGATTTGTACTACGGAGAGGGAGAGGCTTATCTCTATGTTGCTATGGGTAGATATACACACACATAACTCTACATATATATGTCTACATCTGGTTATTCCATTCCTTGCCATATAGATTACACTTTGCTGCAGTGGGACTCGTAGTGGGTGTGGCTGCTCATTGGGCGACACCTCTGCCCAATGAACACATTCACTTACATCCCTAGGGCTGTCCATATAGGCCCACATCAGCCAACACCTGCACACCTAGACCCATAAGTAGCTACCCATAGTTCCCCCACCTGCACCTCGTCAACAGCACCCATCCTTACTCTGGGTCCTGGTCTGTTCTGGATACACCACTACACACTGCCCACTCTCCACTTCATGGGACCCATTCCTTACAATTTGTCGGCCCATGGGTCATCAGGGTTTTCCACCCTTGTATTCCGAGTATGTGTACATTGTTCAGTCTATCACCTTTTGGTTTTGTCAATTTTTGCAGTGTCCTGCAAGGAACGCTCCTGTCTGTGTTCCAGGATTAGAATTCATGGGTGGACTGTGTGCCCCCAGTTGTATTCTGCCTGTGGTCTGGGGAGCAGTGGACTCTTTACATTGTTTGTGTGTATGTTTCCAATGTCTGGCTACACATTAGACACTCCCTACTGCTATAGACCCATCCCATCAGTTGACTCACTCCACGTATGCTCAGAACTCCCAAAAGTTTAGTCCACAAACATTGGTGACATGAGTGACAAAAAGAATACTATTCGCAATTTTTGGTTTGTCCCACATGGGACACGCATGTGTTTATGTCAAGATTAGACTCTATACTTCATTACATCCTTACTCCCGTTAACATGACACTACAATAAATTAATAAGTATGACTATGTGGTAATGCACACATTACACGAGAGCCTAATTATGTACGTGTTCTGCATATTTCTTTTACAAATAGACCAGTTTAGTAATTGGCATTGCCGTTGCAGGCAGATCACAGGAATGATTCCATGTGTGGGAAAGTCCTCACATTTGATTTTTTCAGCACAGCACTGACTTCAGACATTCTACACACTTCTGTGTTTTAGCAGTTTCGTCCTGTCCCTCTTTTGCACAGCCTATTATTCTATCTACTGTTGAGGTTTGTAAGGGCACATTCATGTTATTTATTCTGCAAATGGAATGAATGTGTTACAGAGAATGTACTTCTACATAATGATGTCTGCATGTGTGTATGCATATATACTTATAACGACCTCGCTGACCTCCACAGGGCGGTCCAGTTAGAACCAGCCCATCCAACCCTGGCATGCCTGGCTCCATAATTTCATAACCATAGTTCCTCCACCCCACCCGTGTTTAAAATACACACATACCATCCATTGTCCTTTGCAGCCATGACACACCTTCACATTGCCCTCTCCCGAGCGTTAGGGGCCCTACACGTATGTTGTCCCAACCCATGTATTCTCAGGATCTCCCACCATTTAGTCCTTGAATATACTTGCCCTTGCTTGTGTAATGGTCGGATGGCCAAATGGTCTATCAATTTTTGGGTGGACCCACCAGGGACTACCCTCTGTGTGTAAAGTACACTTAGCAAATCAACAATGTTACTCCCACTGGTAATATCCTGCCTGTGGTGTGAGTAGCAGTGCTTTGCTCACTCCTGCCCAGCTGGATATGACATACGTTGACAGCGCTATATAATACTGGGGTTGCTGTTGATTCCCCTCTCATTCCTTTTGTATGCTTTATTGTTACGTCATTCTTTCTTCATAAATATATATATATATATATATATATATATATATATATATATATATGTTGTTGTTGTGTCTTTCAGCTTTTGGCGGTTAGGGGTCGCCACAGTGGAACTCCGGTCCGCTAATGATTGGTAGTTGATTGTTACATGCCGAGTTACCAGCTCTGATGCACAACCTTCAACGAAGGTATGCCCATTCACGCATGTCTCCATGCAGAAGACGCTCTAGCTGAGAATCGAAGCGAACAGCGTCTGACTGTGGCGACAACGCTACTGCAGCACCACCACCGCGGATATATATATATATATATATATATATATATATATATATATATATATATAGATAGATAGATAGCTATACAGATATATGTGTGTGTGTGTGTGTGTGTATATATATATATATATATATATATATATATATATATATATATATATATATATATATATATATTATACATCTGTATATGCTTATATACATTTCGTATGCTAGGCACTGCTTAGACCCACGCAAGTGCACTCAGACTTGCTTACTGGTACTTATATGTGTTTACTGCTGCTTATTTGTGCTTACACCTGCTTACTAGTACCTTATTCATTATGACAGTGCCACTTTGCTTGAATGATATTTAAGTCAAATATCTCATGCGATACTCTTGTCAGTTTTATGGCTAAACGACATTCATTCCACATGGAAAATGGTATGTGCTATTGTTGCCCTCGAACCGTGAATGCCTGTTTGTTAGGCAGATGCTCTAAACACTACACTATTGACACGTTGATTCTGCATGTTTTTCTTTGTTTCAGTGAATATGATGTATAAGCTATGCTCGGCAGAGGGCAGCGATGTGCAGACACTCTGTGCTTTGTGTACACCTTCAATATTGCAGCAATTCCAGTGTATAATAGGGACACGGACAGAAAATCTAATTGTGAAAGTTCTAGGGACCGGTCTCAACATTCCACTACGTGCTTGTGTGTTTACTACTTCGATTTTATTTCACTGTTCGTGGACACTCTTGTATGCTTAGCATACATTTCGGTATCCACGGACACTGAACTATTGACTTACTATGAGGGGCAGGCTCTACTGGTAGGCACAGTAGGTTTTGCAAGTGTTGGGGCATGTTTACGCCTCTGTAGAGCACTTGTACACGCCCCGTGCACTTGCGTTCCTGTGCATGTCGAGGGTTGACGGTAGCCCTCATACATATTCATGTGGAGATGCTGCACCATCTGTAGTGAGGATGCTCAGCGCAAGGCTAAAACTTAAAATACTTTCTCATGTCCGTATGTCTTCCCTTCTGTTTTCCTTACTTTGTGTGTTATACTTCCTATGGTAAATCCTTCACTTTGGAATTATTTCATAACTTCAGCTTCTGTAAATTTAACCTTTACTTTACTAATCTTCTGTTTTACAGTCCCCCTTTGTGAACTTATCGTTTGGGTTGTGAAAGTTTCCATACTTGGATACTTTGCCTGTATTTCTCTTCAAATATATTTGCAATGCACAAAGAAGATAGGTGCTGCACCAAAGTCCAGCTTACGATATAAAGCCAAAACGAAACAAAGAATGTCACTGGACACTGCTGCTCCTTATTAAAATGTTTATTCAGTACAAACAGAGTCAAAAAAAGTGGTAAGCGCTTTCGGGACTACTCCCTTCCTCAGACAAAATTACACATACAAACAATACTCCATTTAAAAAACAACTCACCCAATAAAATTCAAGTAAAATTCAATAAAAGACCCGCCTATTCTGAAGTGTGGGCCTTATTGGTACTGCTTCATTCAAGCCAGGTGCTCTTGTAGCCATTAATTCAACAATCCACTTTGATTCTGATAGTTCAGTTTTATGCTTCAAATCACCCCCCCCCATTGGTAAGCCTAATGTTAACAACAGCCCTAAACAAAAAACTATGTGTGGGAAACTCTTCTATATGCCTACTGAGTGCATTATGTGGATCTTTATTCCTGATATTTGACATATGTTGAAAGATCCTAGTTTTAAACATTTGATTTGTCTTTCCCACATAAAAACAAGGGCAGTGTTCGCACTCTGCCAGGAAAACCAAATCAGTGGTGTTGCAAGTTGCCTTTCCTTTTAAAATAAACTGCCTACCAGTTACAGGGTGAATGAATACTGAATTCTTGTTGTTAATATGGCCACAAGCTTTACATCTCCTGCAGGGTACTGTCCCTGCCGAAATTAGGGAGACTGGTCCACTGTTAAAGGGTTTTTCTCCACATAATATATCTTTAAGGTTTTTATTCCATCTATACCTAAAACAGGGTCCTTGTCCTACTACATTGTGCAAATTCACATCACTGGTCAAAATATTCCAGTTTTTTTCGGACAATATGGCATATGTCCCCTATATTACTACTATATGTGAAAGACACCTGTGGTACATTAAATGTTGTAGTCCTGTCCCTTAATTCACTTTCAACTGTACCCGTACGTTTTAACCAAGGTCGATATTTATTACACCTATGGCCCTTACTATCACTAATAACTTTATTAACCTTCGCTCTGATACCCCTGTCTTGCAGGCAACCTTTAAGTGTCACTAACTCTTTCTCAAAATCTTCATCATCTAAGCAAATCCTGGAGATCCTGCTGACCTGTCCTTGCACTATATTAGAGTACGTATATCGTGGACGCATGCTATTATATTGGAGTAAACTATTTTTCCAACATTCCCTTTTAAACAACTTGGATTTAAAGCCTGCCCCTTCTTGTATTATATTCACATCCAAAAAGTCTATACATTCTGTAGAGGCTTTCATGGTAAATTTAAAGAATGTAGTCATGGAATGTAGATGATCTACAAATAGTTGCAATGTATCTAAACCCCCATCCCATAAGATAAAAACGTCATCCACGAAACGTACATACATTTTCAAGTGACTTTGCCAAATTTCATTATTCAATACAAATACTTTCTCCCATTGTGATAGTACAAGGTTAGCATACGTATTGGCACAGGGGGTGCCCATGGCCACCCTGTGCCTGTCTCTATAGAATCACCCCCTATAAAAACATTATTCTCCAAAACTAAACCTAACAATGTTTTCACTAAACTAATCTTGTCACCTGTAGCCCCTGAATCCAACATGAGGGTGCCTACATTCTCTATGCCATAACTATTATCTATTACTGTAAATAAATTGTTAACATCTAATGTGACCATCAATAATCTAGTACTGTTGTATGTGCCTTTTTCAACATTACCTAATTTTCTCAAAAAGTCCCCCGTGTCCTTCAATATGTTGTCCACACTATCTACATAGGGTCTAAGATGATGTTCCACCCATATCGAAATGTTCTCAGTCACCCACCCCCTCCCCGAAACTATCGGTCTAAGGGGTGGGTTCTCCAGAGATTTATGTATCTTTGGGAGGGCTTTAAAAATGGGAGTTATAGCATTTTCTATCCATAAGAAGTCAAGCACCTCATCATTAATTTTCATGTCAAAATGTAGGGCTTTCAGAGCTGTATGAACCCTATCAACCACTCTTTTCACTCCCAAGGGATTGATGCATATGTATGTTTTTTCATCTGATAAAAGTTGCTTCAACCTACAGTTGTACCAATTTGCATCAAGGACAACCACCGCCCCTCCCTTGTCTGCTGGCTTTATTATAATTTCCCTATTTTTGCTTAAATTATCCAAACTTTCCTTCTGCTTCTGTGTCAAATTGTAAAATTTGCTAAAGCTGTCTTGCTTAAAGTACTCTACAAGGTCATTCTCACAGCTTCTAAGGAACAAGTTCATGGTGGGTGTGAGGGGGGGACATAAACACTAGGTTTCTTTAGGGTTAAACTGTAATCATTCTGTGAACCATACAACATCCTTAAAGTTAGGTTACGACAAAATAGCATGACATCCATCATAACCTCATTAAATACACTGTTGTTACTGGGTATAAACGTTAACCCTCTATTCAAAACCCTCACTTCTTCTTCATTCAAGACATAGCTAGATAAATTATAAACAATACCATGATACAAGCTATAGTCAGTCCAATAACTTCCTTTTCCTGTCCGCCACTCGATCTTCACTTGAAGATCTCTTCCATGCCCCCTTCTTTTTCACGGGGGCGGGCAACATTTCCAAAAAATGTTGCTTTCCCCACTGCTCCTTCGGTCGTGCTCCCATTGCTCCTGTGGTATTACCCTCTTAGCAGGGACAGTGCCCTGCAGGAGATGTAAAGCTTGTGGCCATATTAACAACAAGAATTCAGTATTCATTCACCCTGTAACTGGTAGGCAGTTTATTTTAAAAGGTAAGGCAACTTGCAACACCACTGATTTGGTTTTCCTGGCAGAGTGCGAACACTGCCCTTGTTTTTATGTGGGAAAGACAAATCAAATGTTTAAAACTAGGATCTTTCAACATATGTCAAGTATCAGGAATAAAGATCCACATAATGCACTCAGTAGGCATATAGAAGAGTTTCCCACACATAGTTTTTTGTTTAGGGCTGTTGTTAACATTAGGCTTACCAATGGGGGGGGGGGGTGATTTGAAGCATAAATCTGAACTATCAGAATCAAAGTGGATTGTTGAATTAATGGCTACAAGAGCACCTGGCTTGAATGAAGCAGTACCAATAAGGCCCACACTTCAGAATAGGCGGGTCTTTTAGTGAATTTTACTTGAATTTTATTGGGTGAGTTGTTTTTTAAATGGAGTATTGTTTGTATGTGTAATTTTGTCTGAGGAAGGGAGTAGTCCCGAAAGCGCTTACCACTTTTATTGACTCTGTTTGTACTGAATAAATGTTTTAATAAGGAGCAGCAGTGTCCAGCGACGTTCTTTGTTTCGTTTTGGCTTTATATCGTAAGCTGGACTTTGGTGCAGCACCTAACTTCTTTGTGCATTGTTGTTATATATTGGATTGGTGCTGTACATGCTATGGAAGGACAAGTTAATGGTGAGATATCATGCTCAACAGAACAGCAGATGCCTGGAGGAGAGACTGTTAAATGGAGTTATGATATATACTCAGAGAAGGCTAATCCGCTTTTGAATTTGGGGTTTGAACATCAGAGAGATGGCACCACAGTACACCAAACACCTATGCCGGTAGACAGAACACTTGATGACTTGATGAGAGACTTGTCATATAAAGTTAATAAACTGCAGCGTCTGCAATGGCAGAATTTCCATTTTGAAGCATGCATAGAGTATGGTATTGTCCCTAGGGGGATGAGAATTCTATGCATGCCATTGAAAGGAGATCGTTATCCAGATCTCTTAGCAAAATGGCAAACATTGAATCTGAGTACGAGTTTCAAGTATATGGAACTTTTAGTTGAACACTTCACCCCAGAAGTTGAGAGCCTTAAGAGAGAGATAACGGAACTTCAACACAGGCTAGAACAGGAGTGTCCAACCCGCGGCTCATGGGCTGCATGCGGCCCTCAGAGCTCTTCCATGCGGCCCGTGACCCTTAAATTTAAATTTAAATTTAATTTCACTTTTTTTCCGTGTGTTTACACGTCCGCGTAGTTTTGCTCTTCTGCGCATGCCAACTTTCTTTTCTTTACGTTTTTTTCATACCAGCGTCTTTCTGCTGGTATGCGCATGCGCGAAAACACCGTTTGGGCGATTTTTACATTACTGGTAAAGAAAAGCTGCAGAAAGGAGCGAGATCATATCGTAGAGAGAGGATTTATTATTTTTTAGTTTATTTCGTTGTGTACACACCGACTACACTACAGCAAAGGTAAGTTAAGTATTTTGCTCCCTTAGAACTAGCTAGGTAAGGAAAATTAGTTAAAATGAAAGTAGCTATTGGCAAAGAGAATGAAACAATTATTATTTAGTTGTGTTTTTTTAAAATGCCTGTGTAGAACTTTCATTCTTCTAATATTCTGTATCACTTGGTATGCAATAATTCATGAGTGGGAAAGTTAATTCAGAGTGAAAAAAAACAAAGTTAGCCTGTGTACAGAATCATTTGCAGCTTGTAGTTTACAGTTTAAAATTCTTCAGTCTTCATTTGCCTATGTAAGATTCTGAGCAAGTCACTTACTTAATCAGTGCTCTTGTGTCACGGTGTCACCACTGAAAATATCATAAAAGTAGCAAAAAAATCACTCCATGGTAGAATTCAATTCAATCAACTACTGTTTTATTAAGAAATTAAGTTCATGAAGAAGTGACAAACTGATTTGCATATCTAAAATATTTCAGCATAGGAGTCTTCAGTACTGGTATATATGAAGCATTGTTTGCTACCTTTTTATGGCTGGAATGTAATCTAATATACAATAACTTTTTTTTTTTGCACTCTTAATACCATTTTTATCCTTTTCAGTGTAAAACGGAAGCAAGAACTAATCTTGAGTGCATAACTTTCTTAGAGATACATTCCTGTAGAAGTGTAGATGCCAGACTATCACATGATGAGTACACACAGACACACACACACATGTATACACACACATTCATGCCGCAAGCATATCTATGAGCAACACAGTGGTTCACAGTTTAATGCGAATTATTTGCCTGTTTGATCAATGGTGCATGTACTAGTTGTCAGCAGTATGAGTAGTGAATTAGTTTGAGTGTCAGTCAAATATGACAATGGCCATAGAAATTACTGGTAGCCAACTGGATTTTTTTCCTACAGAGATAGAGTGATATTCTCATGGCTCACCCAGCATTAGGACTCAACAGATCTTATTTGCAGTGCCGGTCACTTGTAGAATGTGAGTGTTCTGTGCAGATTTTACAACAAATAATGGTAGAAAGTATTTTATTTTGGGCATTATCATTTGTAATGCCAGAGCTTTCCTAGATTTTCTTGGGAGTAGGTGAGAGTATTTATTTGAACCAAAGTTGATTGAGTGCTACTTTTGTGAAGTTCGCATGTGTGCAGTAAAGATGAGTTGTGAGTCAAATGTTATACCTACGTACCTTTGTTCAGTGACTTTTTTAGGCAGTGTGTTGCTTTGAGTGGCAATGATTTCTAATGTGGGTTTAGATTTAAGTTTCTGGTTTGTCACACATCATAGTAGTTAATCTTTTTACAGTTTAATACAAACATCATGCCAGAAAGTCACTTCTCTAGTAGGAAAAAGTCTTGCAGCTTTTCTTGTAATTTGTGGAGTGGCATATCCAAATATAACACCATGATGCTGTCTGTGTAATAATCTATCATCATATCACATATTTCAGAGATGTGGAAGAAACCTGAGAGACATGGGGAGAACATGCAGACACCTCACAAAATTTTCCTAATCCAGGAAACAAACCAGTAATATTATCTCAGTGGAGCTAACGTCTGTGTTGCTGGACTACCCATCTATTATTTAATGATAAATGAGTCTTACTAATATGAGAACATACACTTTTTTCCATCAGCAATACAAAATGTTATAAAAATATTATAGATATTTTTATTAGTGATAATATGTTTTAGGCAACAAGAATTGTTAGTCTTTTTCACAATTGATTTTCTTCAGTTTGCTGTTCTGACCATAAAGGTATTTCAAATTCAAGGAAAACATTCTGAATTGTGTGAGGAATGTAAATATAAATTGAATAAAACTGAAGACAATGTACTTTTAATATTAGATTTTAGGGTTAGCAGCCTAAGTCTAGGTAAGAAAAAAAAAGATCAAAAGAAATAGGTAATGAACTTTTTACTCATGGAAAAGCAGCAAGTACCATTCACTCCATGAAGCAGGTATAGTAGCATTACAACGATACAGAAAAATGCAAAGACAGTATGAAGGCAAAACTATAAGAAGCAGGTAGAAGGGCTGATATGAACTGATATGGAATGTATGCTATTTTCAGCTTTGTGTATATCTGGACAATTATTGTTGATTATTTTCCAACACTATGTTGCTTCACCGTAATTTGATTATCTTCTGTGATGGTTATACTTTTGATCAGTGATAAAGTTCAAAATCAGCATTCTTAACTAATTTGATATAATATTCAAATCATAAAGAATTTCTGCACCAGAGAAATTACAATGTATTAAAATTCAGATTAGTGGGAGTAGTCTTTCAGCCAAATGGGTTTTGGGAACAAACCAATTTGTCTATGTGTACACCTTCATTGTTTGGAGGTTATGGGGGGATGATAAAAGGGGCTTAGCTTGTGATCACTGAAGGTGTTTGTACTCTCAGCCAGCCATACAGTGAACATTCAAAGATCATATCACAATTGTTTTATTTATTATTTTTTGTTAGCTTAGTTAGTCAGGGAGAGCAGGCAAGCAAGTCAGCAGAGGAGTATGGCAAGCTGACAAGGATCCAGTTGGCTGAAATGTGCCAGACTAAAGGACTTGTGTATGCTAACCTGACTAAAGCAGACATGATTGCAGCTTTAGGCACAGCTGCATCACAGAACAGCAACATCGAGGGCAATCAGACTGGCTGTGGAGATGTAAAACTCTCAGAAAATGGACAGTTCAACCTTTCCACATAGGACTTAAAAATCCATCTGGAGCTAAAGAGACTTGAGTTGGAGGCCAAGGGTTTGGAAATAGTGTATGCGTGTGAGTGTTTTTTAAATAATTAGAAAGAGATATTGAATTTTAGGGCAAATATTATGCATTTATTAATTTATTTATATTTATTAATTTATTTATTGTTCAAATTAACCTACAATACAGCCACATTAGTCTGTGTTTGTTTTTTTTTTGTTTTTTTTGTGCTCTTCAGTTAATGTGAGACCTTTTTCCTTTTTTTTTTTTTTTTTTGGTCCTCACCTGCCGTTTGCCCCCAGACCATTTTTGTTGACTCAATGCGGCCCTTGCAACTGAAAAGGTTGGACACCCCTGGGCTAGAAGGTAACTACACTGATTATAGGAGCAAAGAACGCATCAATCAGTTGTATGTTACCTTTATGGCCAGTGATGAAAGAATTAAGAAACAGAAATTGGGCAAAATAAAAAGAGATTACGAAGATTTCTCGAATGGGAATATCTTCGTATAGCCCAGGTTTCGAGATACGCCAGCCAGTGACAATTTACGTAGAGGGTAGAATATACGTCAACAAGCTAGAGTGAACCAGCAAGTTAAAATGAACCGACGGGCGAGTGCTGTTGAAGAACAGCAAACACGATTGACTGAAACGCCGTCAAATGCAGAGAAAAATGGATGTGTGAGGGGTGTTATGCCTTCAGTTAAGCTGACATCTGTAACTATGGAACCACAACTAGATGTGTCGACGCATAATCCAGATAAACACGAGGAACCTACAATGATTATTGGTAACACCATTTCCACGCAGTCTTCTGATGCCCTGAATAGAATTCCCGCCATAGCGACCACTTCAGCGGGATTACAGCAAGAGGGTAATACCACAGGAGCAATGGGAGCACGACCGAAGGAGCAGCGGGGAAAGCAACATTTTTTGGAAATGTTGCCCGCCCCCGTGAAAAAGAAGGGGGCATGGAAGAGATCTTCGAGCGAAGATCGAGTGGCGGACAGGAAAAGGAAGTTATTGGACTGACTGACTATAGCTTGTATCATGGTATTGTTTATAATTTATCTAGCTATGTCTTGAATGAAGAAGAATTGAGGGTTTTGAATAGAGGGTTAACGTTTATACCCAGTAACAACAGTGTCTTTAATGAGGTTATGATGGATGTCATGCTATTTTGTCGTAACCTAACTTTAAGGATGTTGTATGGTTCACAGAATGATTACAGTTTAACCCTAAAGAAACCTAGTGTTTATGTCCCCCCACTCACACCCACCATGAACTTGTTTCTTAGAAGCTGTGAGAATGACCTTATAGAGTACTTTAAGCAAGGCAGCTTTAGAAAATTTTACAATTTGACACAGAAGCAGAAGGAAAGTTTGGATAATTTAAGCAAAAATAGGGAAATTATAATAAAGCCAGCAGACAAGGGAGGGGTGGTGGTAGTCCTTGATGCAAATTGGTACAACTGTAGGCTGAAGCAACTTTTATCAGATGAAAAAACATACATATGCATCAATCCCTTGGGAGTAAAAAGAGTGGTTGATAGGGTTCATACAGCTCTGAAAGCCCTACATTTTGACATGAAAATTAATGATGAGGTGCTTGACTTCTTATGGATAGAAAATGCTATAACTCCCATTTTTAAAGCCCTCCCAAAGATACATAAATCTCTGGAGAACCCACCCCTTAGACCGATAGTTTTGGGGAGGGGGTGGGTGACTGAGAACATTTCGATATGGGTGGAACATCATCTTAGACCCTATGTAGATAGTGTGGACAACATATTGAAGGACACGGGGGACTTTTTGAGAAAATTAGGTAATGTTGAGAAAGGCACACACAATAGTACTAAATTGTTGATGGTCACTTTAGATGTTAACAATTTATTTACAGTAATAGATAACAGTTATGGCATAGAGAATGTAGGCACCCTCATGTTGGATTCAGGGGCTACAGGTGACAAGATTAGTTTAGTGAAAACATTGTTAGGTTTAGTTTTGGAGAATAATGTTTTTATAGGGGGTGATTCTATGTATAGACAGGCACAGGGGGTGGCCATGGGCACCCCCTGTGCCAACACGTATGCTAACCTTGTACTAACACAATGGGAGAAAGTATTTGTATTGAATAATGAAATTTGGCGAAGTCACTTGAAAATGTATATGCGTTTAAATTGGATGGCGTTTTATCTTATGGGATGGGGGTTTAGATACATTGCAACTATTTGTAGATCATCTACATTCCACGACCACATTCTTTAAATTTACCATGAAAGCCTCTACAGAATGTATAGACTTTTTGGATGTGAATATAATACAAGAAGGGGCAGGCTTTAAATCCAAGTTCTTTAAAAGGGAATGTTGGAAAAATAGTTTACTCCAATATAATAGCATGCATCCACGATATACGTACTCTAATATAGTGCAAGGACAGGTCAGCAGGATCTCCAGGATTTGCTTAGATGATGAAGATTTTGAGAAAGAGTTAGTGACACTTAAAGGTTGCCTGCAAGACAGGGGGTATCAGAGCGCGAAGGTTAATAAAGTTATTAGTGATAGTAAGGGCCATAGGTGTAATAAATATCGACCTTGGTTAAAACGTACGGGTACAGTTGAAAGTGAATTAAGGGACAGGACTACAACATTTAATGTACCACAGGTGTCTTTCACATATAGTAGTAATATAGGGGACATATGCCATATTGTCCGAAAAAACTGGAATATTTTGACCAGTGTTGTGAATTTGCACAATGTAGTAGGACAAGGACCCTGTTTTAGGTATAGACGGAATAAAAACCTTAAAGATATATTATGTGGAGAAAAACCCTTTAACAGTGGACCAGTCTCTCTAATTTCGGCAGGGACAGTACCCTGCAGGAGATGTAAAGCTTGTGGCCATATTAACAACAAGAATTCAGTATTCATTCACCCTGTAACTGGTAGGCAGTTTATTTTAAAAGGTAAGGCAACTTGCAACACCACTGATTTGGTTTTCCTGGCAGAGTGCGAACACTGCCCTTGTTTTTATGTGGGAAAGACAAATCAAATGTTTAAAACTAGGATCTTTCAACATATGTCAAGTATCAGGAATAAAGATCCACATAATGCACTCAGTAGGCATATAGAAGAGTTTCCCACACATAGTTTTTTGTTTAGGGCTGTTGTTAACATTAGGCTTACCAATAGGGGGGGGTGATTTGAAGCATAAATCTGAACTATCAGAATCAAAGTGGATTGTTGAATTAATGGCTACAAGAGCACCTGGCTTGAATGAAGCAGTACCAATAAGGCCCACACTTCAGAATAGGCGGGTCTTTTATTGAATTTTACTTGAATTTTATTGGGTGAGTTGTTTTTTAAATGGAGTATTGTTTGTATGTGTAATTTTGTCTGAGGAAGGGAGTAGTCCCGAAAGCGCTTACCACTTTTATTGACTCTGTTTGTACTGAATAAACGTTTTAATAAGGAGCAGCAGTGTCCAGCGACGTTCTTTGTTTCGTTCAAATATATTTGGAGATGCTTTCTGGTATTGACTATTTTGTCTTTCTCCTCTGCACAAACATTGCAAGAAATCAGATCTCTTTTTCTTTCCCATGTCCATGTTTATTTTTCATGCCTTTTGAAAATATCTAGGCTTTGTTCTTTACATTTTTTGCACTTCCTTGGTTACGTATTCTTCCAAATGGCCCAACATTTTTGGCTATATAATAGTTTTCACTGTTCTGTTGTATAAATGAACACAAAAATACATGTGATGGTTTTGATAGTTTTTTAATGCAAGTATTTTTCTTTCCACCAGTTTCTGTCTTAATCATTTTGAATGTGTTATATCTGGAAATTCTGGGTTTCTTGCATAATAGGAACAATACATAATGTCTTCCTTATCCTCAATACTCCACTCTGTCATCTGTATGGCTCTTTTCCAGCCTCTCGTTTATTGTGGACTACTACTTCTGTCTAAAATGTGGTAGGTGCATCCTCCCCTGAACGTGGCCCAGCCTCATTGTTGGAATGTTTCTGTGTCTTGAAGACTCTACAGTGCCACTTTTTGCACTGTGTGCATACATGGGTCAGGCACTTGTTTATACTGAGACTTGTGTACCCAGTTGTCTTTTATTTTTAACCTACTTCTGTCCATGATATGCTATCTAAAATACATTGTATACAGCAGTGTCATACCCAGTAAAGCATAGTTTATTTAAAGAGAAGCACATAAGCTAACTAGTATCGATGTTTCCTACATTCACTATAGCTGATTTTGCTGATTGTATGTATTTCTGGACTCCCAACTTGTTCTTGTTACACAAATTTGTAAGGAAAGCAATTTCATGCATTTGCAACTCAACAGAATAAATCCTAATTGGAGATTATCAGTCTAATGGCCCTAGAGCCTATTAAGCCTAGCCATTCATGCCCAGTTTTCATAGTTGTCTGTGCCCAAGGACTAGAAAG